>NC_086285.1:64238377-64305877 GCF_963924245.1 Chroicocephalus ridibundus | reverse complement strand
TTGTGGCATTTGTCCAAGGGCCTTCTTGGTAAGAAGGAACCCGGGATTGCTTCCCAGATCTGCACAAGCTCCTTGGGCGTGTCCTACCTCCATAGCAGACACAACCTGGCATAACCAACCCCAAGTTTTCGCAAAATGGGAAGTGTGGCAAAACCGGGGCAGTGGTATTCTTTGATGAGGCATTTGTAGGATGGCTGGTGGGAAAAGACGCTGTGATGCACATCCATACTGTAACTGCAGCCAGAGATACTAGACAGGGAATAGATATGAAGCAATCTTGTAACCAGAATGCTTGCACACGTATAGGCTTATTAAAGGTTTCAGGCTTATCTCTTTCAGTAGTGAAATTCTGTCTCGGTCCACAGGAAAGATGAAAGAAAAGCAGTAAGAGGGGTTTTTTATTTTGTTTCCTTTAACTGAAAGAATAGTTAATTTTCCCTTCAGACAATGCCCTTCTTGCTCATGGAGGCTGACACGTAATGGTGGTTTTAATCTTGTGCCTACAATTGCTATTTCTAATTAATCTAAAGAGACATAAAAGCCAAATTATATACTCCTGAGTAAAAGAGATTAAAATGAAAGTACTGCCAATTCAGTTCTAATTTTATTTATAAACCTAATCTGAAACAAATGTCACCTTTTTAACTGATTCTGAATATATCATGCTGACTGTAAAATTATAAAACTCCCACTGATGTATTCAGGAAATTCAGTTGAGCACACTCAGTAATTTCACTTTACTAGTCATTAGGTACAAATTACTGCTCACCATAAAAAATATGAATCAGTTGTCTACATTTCTTTTTGATTTGGAAACTTAAGATCATGAATCACTTGCAATTAATTATAAACCACACGTAAACCAACAATGTGAATCATATTCAAAGCCTATGTTTAGAAGTGTATCATTTGCTTGCTGAATGTCAAGCATTGAAAGCATTATTCTTAGTCATTTAAGGGTTTTCCCAAAACTTTCTACTTCAGTTCAGTAAAGACCTTTCATTTCCAGGGCCAAATTCATGTCACACATAGCTATGTAAACTTAATAGATAAAAAAGCCAATCTGGAAAAAAAAAAAAAAAAAGAGATTCAAAGTTTTATTTTAGGCTGCATTTTAAGAAGATGTTCTCTTAGATGGAAGTACCATAGTATAAAAATAACCTTAGACAACAAGAATAACTCATTTTGGTATATTCTTTAGCACATACACTTCAACATAAATTTAAAAGGATGTATTTTAGCTTTATCACATCATATACTATACTGCCCTGAAAAAGTTATGTATTTTCAAAGAAAACTTGCAAGAAGGTTATCTTCACTATTATATTATGAAGTGCAATATTTTCATGAAGAGCTTTTCTGAAAAACTATAAAATGGGAAATCTTTAGGTTTTGGTTATAAGTAGTGCCTTGCACATCGTTAGCAACAGTAGTTTTCTTAAAAGATAGAGAAAGGACAGGGTTTTCTTTTCTCTCTTCCTTTGATATGCTGCAGATTAATATAAGGATATTGGTTATTTCTTAAATTACGAAGTCCTTACCTGACACAAGAGATTTACATATCAAAGTAATATGTATTTCAGATATTTGCTTTATAAAAAGAAAATGTACATCTACTAAGAATAACTGAGAAATTTAAAAGTATTTATAGCTACTTCCTATTTCCAGATTTCTTGCTCAGTTTCTAGAGATTACTGATAGATTTCTAGAGTGGCCTTGCTCCTAAAATTGCAATGTATTCTTCAGATCTTTGCCAGACTAGATGAGGAAGTTACTGAGTATGGGGTGTAAAGTCTCCTTCCAGAGTTTCTGCAAGTGAGAAGATATATAGCACCTTCCTAGAAGGAAGTAATCACTTCACAAATCTGCAGTATTTTTCAGTACTAGGAATACACACAGGTACGGTGGATTTTGGTATTATATATCCAACTGTTTAAACATTTCACTTCTTACCTACCTTAAAAATGAAGGGGATTAATTGTAATTAAATTTTCTCTCCAAACTATTAGAGAAATTTATTAAATTCCATTTTTTTACAAGGGTTAATAAAATTTCTGATACAGGAGAGACAAAAACTAATAATGCATGTCTTGGAAAGTTATTTTAAGTTCCTAATTAGCACATACTGCATACTGTCTGTCTCTAGGGTTTATTAAAACTGATACCCATTGGAAGAATAAGATATACTCATCACGGAAGGATTTGCTTCAGACTGCTTATACAATGCAAAGCATCTTCATGCTATGATTATAGCTGGTAAGACTGCAAGAACTTTGTTCAAAACAAGATATTTTCTGAGGAAAATTCATGAGGTATTAAAATAATAAAAAAGGCTAAGGAAAAGATTCCTTGCCAATTGCTTTCTCCAAATACATAACCTGCAGGTTCTATCCATCTGACTTGAAAAGGTACCAATAGACATGACTCCCCTCACTTCCCTGCGTATCTTGTGACACTCTGTACAACTAATTACTAAACCTAAAGTATAACTAAAAGTGTGGTCCCCCTTGAAACTCTGCTTAAATTTCCCTCTGTATCAATTCCACCTCATTTCTCCTGTAAGAGTCCATGTGCTTGTATAGGACATCTTTGTGTCACTGGTATTTCCATTCAAACACGTATGGGTTGTAATCACAACCTGTTCCCATGTTCCTGGCCCAATGTTTTAGCCAGAGTAAATATAGTGGATTTACCAGAGTAAATATAGAAGGATTTTATGGATACATGCATATGAACACACATATGCACCTATTTATTTCTGGAAAAGCATCTATTTTACATTTCTGCTTTGTCTTAATTCTCTAAAAAATTACCAAATTCTTCTAGAAAAGGGAGAAAGAGGGAGTCAAGTACAAGTGATTCCTCATCAGAGGTGTGGAGAAGGAGGTGGTTACCTGCCTACAGGTAGCATGAGCCAGTTATCATGAGTGGTTATCAGCAACCGCTGTCTGTGAGTAATATTAAAGACTCTGATGGGTATACTTACAGTAATCCACTAGTGATATTTCCCTCACAAACCTAAACTCTTCACTTGGTATTTTTCTGGATATTTTATTGTTGAGCACTATTAAGAATATTTTACTCTCTACCCATTCATAATTCATTCCCATATTATGACCCCCTGTAAGATAATATTAAAGGTTTTCCATTTGATGCCAAAGTTATTTTTTTCAAAACCTGGAATGGACTCAGTTTGTATTGTTCTAAAGAAATTATTCAGTATTAATTATGGCTTAAGTTGCTGGTTTTCACTGTTGAGTCTTTGTTAGCTAGGCATAGACATGAAGATGACACATACTTGCTGTACACACATAACCAGCAGAAACATATTCTTTTGAATTCCATTGGACTATTTTATCATGCTAATTTTAGCTTCAAGGACACATTTTTTACTTCCACAGAGCTCCACTCACGGTAAATAAATCCTAACCTGCTATATTAAAAATGTTGTGGTAAGCACCTACATAACTCTCTCCAGTCTTCTGAGATCTGCATATAGTGTCCCCTACGGGGAAGCTTTGAATGCAATAAGTATCGAGTAAAAGGAAGGCCTGAGTCAAATCTAAGCACGTCCTCCAGTTCACACAGTACAGACATCTTCCATTAACGCTGGTATCTAACCAAAAGGAGCCGAGCGAACTGGAGGATGAGCAACTCTCCAGCTGTGAAAGTAGGAATAAGCAAGCTTTGAGTATAAAATGCCACTTTCAAAACATTTAGTAAAAACACCTGTTGCTCTATCAGAAATCCTTGTTGTAACCTTTTATATCTGGGAATGAAATTTTATGTCCCAAAAAGGCTTCAGCTGGTGCAATGCACAAATTTAGATTATCTACCAATTACGGCATAGTTATTAACATCTTTTGGCATTCTTCAATTTTACTAACAACCATACGATCCATTTCAAGGTCTCTGTCTTCATGTTCTACATGAAGCTGACAAATCAACATGAGCAACCACATTCCTGTTTTGACCAGCACCTTTGACTGTGAACGTATTTGGCAGAAAAATTAAAGAAGAGTGCACTAGAAGACAGAGCTATGGAGAAAAAAAAAATTGAGTTTCATGGTCTAGACTCCACATTTCTTACTCTAAAAAAAACTATTCTAATCCTGTGGTTTTAGTACTCAGTGCAGAATTCACCCTGTTGCACTCAGCTTTCTCTCATTAAAATTTTATCCCACGTATACACTCCATAGAACTTCTGTTGGAGAGGAAGGAGGAGTGACAGATATTTCTTTTTAACCTTTAAGAGTAACACCATGTTAGGAGGGAGAAAAGTACGAAGATAGAAATATAAGCAGGAAATAGAACGGGAAGATAGATTGATAACATGGCTAAGCTGTTTTCATAATTAAAAAGGTGACAGGGACTGCAGTTTGTTTATTGTTTGTCCAGACTGAACAAACAAATTGAATTCTTTGTATTTTAATATGATAAATCTAGTTGTAAAGAAAGTCATTTTTTTTAGATTTGTATCTTAAGCAAAGAAACTAAGCTTTTAACAACATAGATAACACATTCAAAGGATAAAACTTGCTGCTATAAGACACCTATTTCCTTTCTTCTCATATGGACCTGTGCTACTATGAATTCATTTCACATTCTGAAAAGGACTGTAGATCTCAATGTGGGGATTGCCCCTTGTATTTCCAAAATGAACAATACCATTAAAGCATTTTGCTGTAGCAGTGACAGGAAACGCAATTGTGCCATGACTGGATCACTCAACAAGAACAATACGGAAAAAAAAGTTTTGAAAAGAGTTCAAGATAACTGTCTAAGAGTTTGCCCCAAAGAAGTGTGTGCATGTGTGTTCACTCACACATGTATGTGTATGTGCATGTGTGTTCACTCACACATGCATGTGTGTGTGCTTTTTCCTGACAGAAATAAAAAAGAAACTCTCTTCATTTACTGTTTGGAAAAGCACGTGTATGTGTGGTAGGCAGAGACCAACATGTGCTTAGATACCTCCGTGTCATAGAAATTATTACCTCCATTTCAAGTAAAGAGTAAGAGATATTTCCACCATGATGTGTTAGTTTCAACTCAACATCATTTTAAAAAAAGCCTGCTGGATTTAAATTTGTCTGTCAATACAAACACTAATTGTAGGTATAAAGGCATTTTCTCATAACAAACTTTTAATGACATTACCACCAAAATGTATCCTGAATCTCATGCCAATGGAAATCTCATTCTTAAACCCCAAATTCCTCTGAGAATTCTCAGCTGCAGAGAATTTAGTTTAAATTATTAATATATTGCTTAAATTTTTAGATCTTGGTTCACCAGGCTCATTAGCCTATTGGAACAATGAAACAATTTATTAAGTATGCTACAGTGAACTAACCTCCTCCTATCCTTCTGCTGCCTTTCCCCTCATTTTGAGACATGATCTTGCTTACATGAAGAGTTTATCCACTCTACTGTAAAAAAAGAACTTACTTCAAACAAAATGTTCTCTAATTAATGTCTTAATCAGTTATGGGGCATAAAGTTTGTTTTTAACATAACCTTTTTTGACTGTGTTTGAAATCCATTCTTTATTCCAAGGCAATAACTTCTGTTTGCACTGAAAAATCAAATAAAAATACAATTTACATATTTTAACTCGAAGTCAAAATTATGTTTTTGCATTATAATTTTCAAGGGCCACAACCAGCAGATGTCTTTTGTAATGGAGAACAGAGGCTGATATACCTGATGCACAACTTTTAATCTGAGACAGTTAGTGCACTTCGATTCTATGCATGTGAAAAAAAATTTCAAGATAAACTTCATAGTCTAAGAACCTCTTTTTCGTCTTCTCTTATCTTTATAGCAATAAATTTCATTGTGTTTATCTCAACATATCAAGTGAACACACAGACAAACGGTAGAGAATCAGGGCATATAAAAAGTGCTACTGGTTTGCTGCATAACAATGCCAGTGAAGAAAAATTTCTTAAATCTGTTGCAGGT
Organism: Chroicocephalus ridibundus; assembly: GCF_963924245.1. Lineage (NCBI taxonomy): Eukaryota > Metazoa > Chordata > Aves > Charadriiformes > Laridae > Chroicocephalus > Chroicocephalus ridibundus. Next base: position 64,299,910 of record NC_086285.1, on the reverse strand, counting down.
AATATAACAGCTCAAGTTTATGCCACTTTGGAAGATGGCTGGAAAAGCTTTGACTTCATGTGTGGGGGTAGATATCAAAGCCGCATATGAAGAATGGCCCTTGCTCCTGAAACTGTGCTCTGATGATGTGGCGATGTCACCCAAGAGTGTACATGTGAACCATCCTTGGGACCCCTTCTACCAACCAGCAGAGCATCTGAAGTGTAGTACCCACCAGTGTTGGCACTTTGGATTTCTGCTGCTGCTGCTGACTTTCACCAATACCATTAACATTGCTTACCCATCGCTTTGAGCACTCCAATAGTATTGTCCCTATTAGGCCATTTCTGATCCAACACAGATTTTTAAAAATTTCCAATGATATATTTACCCAATTATTTGCAATTACAGACTATTGTATAATTACATAGTTCCGGACTTTTAAAGATATGAATTGTTCCTTCCACCCTCCATCAAGAGCTGTAATGAATGACGTTCAAATGCATAATTAACATATGTTTATAATGTGTTATTTACAAGACAGTTGAGCCTTTGCACTTCATCATGCTTTGATCAGTTTTGACCAATTTGATCCACTAAATGATACCCACTGCCTGCAGAAACTCATGATCTGTTTGAGATAAAGGGTGCTGAGGACATATGCTCATGGCACATAGACTCTTGAAGGTTGCTGCAAAGGGACTACCTTTAGGAAATAATTGTTTGAGAGAGAGAGAGAGAGAGAGAGAGAGAGAGTGTGTGTAAAGCATAAGGGTAAGTTTAGCCAGATTCTCCTATTCTTCATACTTTCTGTACGTTTGTTGCTCTCCCTCTACTTCAGCAACCCCATTATCTCGCTTTTCTTACTGTAGCAAAGGAACTTTTCCCAAGATGAGGGGATCTCTTTGGTTATACGCCCACTTCAAGAATGAGCAGCAGAAGCAGGGACAGCCTGTCTGAAAATGGAGGTTACACCACAGCTTGTTTTCAAAGAAGAGAATTCTAAAAAATACAGGTGTGAATCATGCTTCTGAAAAGACAAATATTTCACTTACTCTTTCAGATGAGTTATTAGAATGGGCGCAAACCATACAACTTGATTTTCCTTTTCTACTCCTGTACTTAAAAAAAGAAAGGGATGGGAGGTGGGGAATACATTAATTCTAAAGACACTGACAGTGACTAAACACTTCCTCCATGCACAAGGGTGCAGAGGAGATAAGATTTGTACTTTAAGCACAGGAAATAATATTAGTTAATTGGTCTCAATAGGCATCAGTAGCAACAGCTAAGAGGACTTCAGGTTTTATTCAGATTTCATTATCCTGCATTGCTCTTCCTTAAACTACACCGGCAAGTGACAATATGTAGTTCTCAAACTAGTTTGCAGGATGAGATGTGCAGAAGAGGGACTACTTGCTGTCCGCAGCTCCTGTTTTAATTGGAAGAGCTCATATGCAAGACAGAGGAACCGTGTCATTGTCAGAGTGCCTCTAGCCTGTGAGCGGGCAGCTACTCGCGTCACACTGTGCTTTTTCACTTCACGAATATTTTGTTTCTGGTTTTTATCTTGTTTTCCTTAATCTAGATTTAAAAGTGACTAGCTACACAGCATTACATGTTTCGCTTCTTAAATGGGGAGAAATAAGAGAGTACTCATAAGAAGAATAAATTTCTGATTAGCAAGTCATCTATTTAGCAATGAATAGACTCCTTTAAGCTATATGCTTTTCTCCCCCTATTTCTGGAATTTTTTTGTATTATTTACACATATATGGGGGAAAAAAAATTGCATGTTGTAATGACATTCTATGGTAAAACTACACCTAATAATAGTTGCAGAAGAAAAAAACCCACCACATACCTTGAATTCTAAATATTGAGCACAAGTCATGTTTATTCTGGCAAAATGGAAAAATCCCTTCTTGGCGCTTGCTGTTTAGAAATTCCTGTTTCGAAAACAGCATTAAAAATGTACAGAAAAAAGGAGATAATTTTGTTTTTTAAATAAACTGCTGAAAAGCATCTATCTTGAATAACTGCAAGCAGAAGGGAGAAGAGTATATTTCCTTACTAGTAGGGACAATCTACAGCACTTTGGTTTTTTTTACTTTTTTTTCAAAAAAGAAAAAAAATGGCCATTTTATTGAGTTGTATTTTTTTACCTTAAAGGAGCAAAAAAAAATCATGACAAACAACTGATCAGTAATTTGCCACTACCCAGCATGCTTAGCATCTAGCTGAAGTAATCATTCTGTATCATGTCTAAACTAGCCCTTTTAAAGAGGTATCTCATAGACACTCTTAAAAGGTTAAGTACTACAATGCTTAACATCATTTTGTCATGATATGCAAATCCTTTCAAATAATCACATGCTTTTTTTGTAAAGGCAAAATCCCCCACCAGTACCTGAATAATACCTTAGATTTTGTGTGACCTCAGGATTCTGTGAGAAATTGTTCCATATTGGATAAATAAATATATGTGGTTGAAGGAGATGAATTTAGAGTTTTCAGTTAACAAAATTCATGGCATCTTGTCACTCAGTGCATGCTTCCAAAAATGTCACACCAGTACTTGAGATTTCAAGTACAACCAAAAGAAGAGCCATGCAATCCATCCAGGAAGCTCAACTTTGATTGAATAAGTAAAGAGCTGCAGGGTTGGGGGGAGTTATTTCCTTATTTGAAGGATTTAGTAAATCAGAATTTTACCTTTGTTAGCCCTGTGGGAGTAGGGCCTGAGTGTCCTAAAGCTTCATTAATTTGTGCTTAATAAAATTCCATTGGCAGGAAAACGCAGCTGTAAAAAGCAAATGCGTGTCTTGATGTTCATATTTAATATCAATTTCTTCATCCCCAAAAGCTGTGTCTCTCTCAGGAGCAAGTTAAAGGCACAGACAAAGAAAAATAAATATCAGAGATTACGTCCAGTGTGAACTGTTTTGGGGAAGGCAATAAGCATTGCCAAATGGCGAGCTGAAAGGGATACCAACATAATTCAGAGCCTTCAGAACTGATTATATACAAAAGTATTATACCTTGATTTCTCCTTCTATGAGGCACAGCACTAAAAAAAAGGCATGTGATGCACCCCTAGAACAAACTCCTCTTGTATTAATGAATTAGAAAAGTGGTTTATTTATTTCTATAGTAGCTTACTTATTGACACATTTTTGTGTGTGTGCAAAAAGTAATTTCTCGTTAATACTTGAACCATCTGTGCTATTCTAATCCTAAGCTTCTTAGTCTGTACATATAAAAAGACTTGTATTTTGTCTTTAAGGGGTCTTGAGGATTTTTGATTATGAACTTCTACAATAAAACCAGCACACTAGACAATGTGATAGTATAGGTAAAAACCAAGTGACAGAACATTAAAATCAGTGGACTCTATCAATATGATCAAGAAAAATCAATGAAAACCAAAATAGCTATTAGCCATACATAATGCATTATACGGCATGTAGACTGTATACCACTGTAAATAAAAAGTTAACATTATTGGTTTCCTGATACTTCTTCCAAAATTACAGTAATATTTAAATATTTATTATTTGTTTGGGTTAAATATAATTTCCTTTGTGTTATTATTTTGCTTTGCAATTTAATATAGTTGCCTTATGCTTCAATGTCTACCCTAAAGTACTTTTATTTAATATTTTTGTATTTTTTACACCTATGAAGAATTATTCCTTTCATTAAAGCCAAACCTAAAACAACAACAACAAAACAACACAAAAAGCAATGTTTTTAAAATAAAGATTCATGAGTATTATGATTCTGCAAAATTATCTTTATTCTATCGGATATTCTGGCCAAGTAGTTTCTTCACATGCACTGCATTTCTTACATGAACTGCTCCTTTACCTACCAATTTCTGTTCTAACTTATGTAGATTTAGGAGACACGATGAAATTAACTTCTTCAGACTGCATTTTTTGCTACAAAAGTCATCAGGCAGAAGTATCCTGTGATTCAGACCAAAATTAAACCATGATTTCATCAACCTGTGAAACAGACATAAGCTTACATTGTAACTGGGACTAATATTTCTAATAAAACATCCTTTTTAACAAAACTGAAAATCAATAATAAGAGAAGTTTCAAAATTGACACTAGCCTTTTGAGAAACTGGAAATAGATCTTCCTGTCAAAGACTAAAACTGCTCTCCTCTGTCTAGACTGCACTGGGAGCAAAATTATCAGATTTTCATTTCCTCAATTTCACTCCACAGTGGTAAAACGTGCAAGTATTGATTCAACCGCTGAAACAAAAAGCAGGAGAGCTCTTCACCTCGGCAGGGTCAATGGGTTTGTGGGTGTCTAATTATACCTATACAGGGCATATAAATCTTTCTACTAGTCATTACGTGAACGTAAGAGTCCAAAGGCATCATTAGAATCCTTTTAGCCAAACACTCATTCTTCTTTTGTTTTATGAGGGGTCAAAGAAACTGGGAGTTAATATTATCGTGGCTCATAGATTTTCAAATTTGTGTTCGAATGCAAGAAGCTATGCTTTGAAGGAAAAGGCTATGTGTGTACCCATGCATGTCCACTTACAGGTCTGCGCTCTGCCCGTAAACACATATACAGCTCCTTCTCTTTTTACAGTGTTCGGTTGAGATATGCTGTAATGTAAACACCATGACTGCACAAGCATTCAAATTAATTGTGGTATGTGAAAAATACGGTATTAGTAAAGCTTTTGGTGAGTACTGATTTGTTTCAAAAGCAGACAAGATGCTAAGAATGAGCTGGAAATGCTAGCTGTGACACAAGTACTAATCTTATTTTTCACCACTCCGTTTTCACTGTAATCTGACAAATACCTCTATCTTTTTCCCTTATACTTACTGAAATGAGCTGATTCATGAAAAAAGTTTAATTGTGCCCATGCATTAAAACAATATTAAGAATTAAAAAAAAAAAAAGAAAAAAAAAGTGGCTATTGCTATTAAGGATGTGTGCTGCATTATATTAAATTGTATCATATTGTGAGTGTTTTTCAGATGGTTTTTAGGTTGTGTAACCATGACAGTAAAAGAATAATATTTGTACCATAGGAAAGCTGTCATATTTTGCAAGCAGATTACACAGATGCTGGGTGCTCAGCATTTTGAACATTAGATGGAGTTAGAGCCTTTCATTTTATCTATGAGAGTAGTAATAAGATCCCATGTCGAGAGCAAAAGTGATATTTTTGAAGTATTCATTTACTGGGAATTCAATCTTTATCTTACCAACTGACCTACCTACTTGAATACAAAAGTTACAATAGGCTGCTAGCCTAAAGTGCCAAAACAAAGGGTAACAACTCTTAATAGAGAGGAAACAGACAGCAAAAGAAACCCCAAACTTACAAATGTTCACATCACTAAAAAGGAAAACAGAGTCTGGCCCTACCTTTTTTAATAAACTGTTTCCACCATTGTGTCAAGGAAAGTCTTAAGTGCAGTGAGACAAGCTAAAAATTGTGGATAGGATGATATGATGCCATTATCCACAATGCCAAGAAATGAGCCTGTTGGTTCAAATGTTGATCATTTCCATCCTTTATTGCTTATGCTTCTATGCAAAGCACCTTCTGAGGCCCGGTGCAGGTAAAGCAAAGGCTACATGGTTATCTAACTATGCCTCTTGGCTAAAAACATATCCATGCCTACAGTCCAACCCTCCTCTGCCCCAAGCTCCTGTCAAAACGGTCCTTTCACTGCAGATGGACCGAAGAGAGCAGGAATGGTACTCTAACTGGTGAGGAATCAGAAAACCCCAAAACCAAGAAGTGGGGAGAGTTTGTACATTGATGTCAGAAGGAAAAAGGGTGTATGGAGGTGTCATGCATCAGCTGAACATCCTGCTAGCTCAGGAGCTTAAATTTCTCCAGACCTGTGACGCTAGTAGGTCCTGCGCTCCTTCCTTGGTCATTGGACGTGCTCATGATTTTCAAGAAGGAAGTCTTAAAGGCGCAGGAGCAGGCTGTCCCCACGTGCCAGAAGACAAGCCGTCGGGGAAAAAAGACCGGCCTGGCTAAACAGGGAGCTAGTGTTGCAACTTAGGGAAAAAAAAGAGGATCTATGGCCTCTGGAAGGAAGGGCAGGCCACTCAAGACGACTACAAGGAGGTAGTTAAGCTGTGTAGGGAAAAAATCAGGAGGGCCAAAGCCCAGCTGGAACTAAACCTGGCTTCTGTTGTCAAGGACAACAAAAAAAGTTTCTATAAATATATTAGATATATATTATATAAATATAAATATAATAAGAAGAGGACTAAGGATTATCTCTGTCCTCTAGTAGATGGGGCTGGAAACATAGTGACCAAGGATGAGGAAAAGGCTGAGGTACTTAATGAAGTCTTTGCCTCAGTCTTCAGCAGTAGGACCAGTTGTCCCCTGAGTACCCAGACCCCTGAGCTAGAAGACAGGGATGGGGAGCAGAATGAAGCCCCTGTAATCCAAAGGGAAACAGCGAGGGACCTGCTTCAGCACCTGGAGGTGCACAAATCTATGGGGCCGGATGGGATCCACCCAAGGGTATTGAAAGAGCTGGCGGAGGTGCTCGCCGGGCCACTTGGTATCATTTATGAGCAGTCCTGGACAACCGGGGAGGTCCCAGCTGACTGGAGGTTAGCAAATGTGACACCCATCCACAAGAAGGGCCAGAAGGAGGATCCGGGGAACTACAGGCCAGTCAGTCTGACCTCGATGCCCGGGAAGGTCATGGAACAGATCCTCCTCAGTGCCGTTACATGGCACATGCAGGAGAACAGGGTGATCAGGCCCAGTCAGCATGGGTTTGTGAAGGGCAGGTCATGCCTATCAAACCTGATCTCCTTCTATGATAAGGTGACCCACTTAGTGGATGAGGGAAAAGTTGTGGATGTTATCTACTTAGATTTTTGCAAAGCTTTTGACACCGTTTCCCACAGCATTCTCCTGGAGAAACTGGCTGCTCATGGCCTGGACAGGTGTACTCTTCGCTGGGTAAAAAACTGGCTGGATGGCCGTGCCCAGAGAGTGGTGGTGAATGGAGTTAAGTCCAGTTGGTGCCCGGTCACAAGTGGTGTCCCCCAGGGCTCGGTGCTGGGGCCGGTTCTCTTTAATATCTTTATCAATGATCTGGATGAAGGGATCGAATGCACCCTCAGTAAGTTCGCAGATGACACTAAGCTGGGCGGGCGTGTTGATCTGCTTGAGGGTAGGTTGGCTCTGCAGAGGGATCTGGACAGGCTGGACCGATGGGCTGAGGCCAATGGTATGAGGTTCAACAAGGCCAAGTGCCGGGTCCTGCACTTGGGTCACAACAACCCCATGCAGCGCTACAGGATTGGGGCAGAGTGGCTTGAAAGCAGCCCGACAGAAAAGGACTTGGGAGTGTTGGTTGATAGCCGGCTGAATATGAGCCAGCAGTGTGCCCAGGTGGCCAAGAAGGCCAACAGCATCCTAGCCTGTATCAGGAACAGTGTGGTGAGCTGGACTAGGGAAGTGATCATCCCCCTGTACTCGGCACTGGTGAGGCCCCACCTTGAGTACTGCGTTCAGTTTTGGGCCCCTCGCTACAAGAGGGACATTGAGGTGTTGGAGCGTGTCCAGAGAAGGGCTACAAAGCTGGTGAGGGGTCTGGAGGACAAACCTTATGAGGAATGACTGAGGGAGCTGGGGTTGTTTAGCTTGGAGAAGAGGAGGCTGAGGGGAGACCTTATCACCCTCTACAACTACCTGAAAGGAGGTTGTAGAGAGATGGGGGCTGACCTCTTCCCCCTGGTGACAAGTGATAGGACGAGAGGAAACGGGTTCAAGTTACGTCAGGGGAGGTTTAGATTGGATATTAGGAAACATTTTTTCACTGAAAGGGTTATTAAACATTGGAATAGGCTGCCCAGGGAGGTGGTGGATTCACCATCCCTGGAGGTGTTTAAAAAAAGGGTAGATGGGGCACTTAGGGACATGGTTTAGAAGTGGCTTTTGTCAGGGTAGGTTAAAGGTTGGACTCGATGATCTTAAAGGTCCCTTCCAACCTCAGCAATTCTATGATTCTATGATTCTATGATCTCTGCTCCCTGTGCCCCAGCTCCCCATCCCCTACCCCTGTGCCTCACATCGGCCCCTTCCCTCCCTGGTTCAGCATGGAGCCTGCCTGGTGATGAGAGCACCCTCACTGCGCCAAGCCCCTCCAAGACACCCTCTGCATCTCACCAGTTTGGGTGGAGGGTTCTTGCTGCTGCCCAAAACTGTTTTTGAGTAGAGCGCCGGGCTGCAGCAAGATCTGTAGCCAATATTTGGATTTGTGTCTAATATTCCCACTATGGATGTGGCCTCATGGCTGTTTCCCTTTCAGCATCTGCTGTTATGGGTCTGGAAGGGGGAGAGGCACACTATCCCCCGCAGATGGAAGACGAGCGTGCTGCTTTGATCGATGTCTCTGCAGCCACTCTCCGTACACCTCACCCACTGACCCGTTTAACAGCTAGCTGCTGTAAGTGCTAACCAACACGGGAGAAATGACATCATACCTCATCGCTCAGTCCCAGGCACCGTGCCTATGTGAAGCAAATGGGACCAAAGACCTGTACGTAAATTACGGCAAATTACTTGGTCATGTGGGAGATTCGGTCTGCTCAGGTGAGAGTGGATCGGTGGCCAAGCATCATGTAACTGAACTGGGACAGAATAAAAGAGGAGCTGCAGTAAACCAGGACAGTTCTCAGCACCCAGATGAGTAATAGAGGAAAAATATTCCTTTTTTTTCTATTTTGTACAGGGACTTTCATATTCCCAGGCATCTGATTACCGGTTAAAAGGCAAGTGATCCCTGAGAAGTCACAAACTGTCTACAACCGTGCAAGAGAAATAGAGGTATACGTTGATTTACAAAGTGCAGATAGATGCAAATACTCCATAATATGAGCTAAAATGAATGCAGTCATCGCTAACACCATCAACTTTGAATAGTAGTGTATAAAGTTATCCAAAGATGTTTCATGTACAACTGAAGAGAAGCATGTAAGGCCTAGGTTAGGAAAGCAATTTATTTTCAGTATTAATGGAGAGGATCAGGCAGAGGGTTCAACATGGATAAAAGTCATATAGCTACCATGATGCGTATTAAATTTATATATTTCTCTTTGTACATACCCCTTTTTCTTCCTTCACCGTAAGCTCCCTCTTATGATGGAGCTTCATCTTTCTACTTTAAAATTTTCAATTACGAGTTTTAGACACAGTGGTATTTAAAGATTTTTTTTAAAATTTATTTATTCATAAATAAAATTAATTTTATTTATCTAAAAATTTAAGAAATAGAACATGATGTGCATGTTAACTTGTTTCAGATTGACTAACTACCCTTGAACAACTGGACTTTATTTACGTGTTTTACAGTATTAATTCAATTATATTATAAAAATATGCATTCCTGATTTCAATTATTTTTAGAGTATTGGCTTCTATCAAATTTAAATACAGATTTAAAGTGCAGTATCACACATGCTTATCACAAAAGAATAGTCTTCTCCTTCCACTACTAGAGTCATTTCATGGCATTCATGTACATTTCTTGACAAAGAGATCAAATAACCCAGAGTTTAGATTACACGCAATATCAGAAATAGTCACTTTTCGCCTGTGAGGCAGAAGTCAAAAAATCAGGTCTTCCTTGGGAAAAGAGTTCAATCATCAGAGATTGTTCAAGAAACAAACTTGTCTCTTGAAGCCACATTCTTCCTGAACTCTAGATTTTAGTCACCTCCGAGTTACTGGCATTGCTGCGCTGATACCATCTTCTTTATCCTCTATCAGGTGGAAGTCCTATGAACTACAATCTTTATATTACAGTAACTTCTTTTAGAAAATTGTTTGAAGTTTCCTTGTTATGAAACCATTTTTTTATTAAGAAACTCATCGCTGTTTTATATTGATACGGCTTTAAAAAATACTAGAGCGTAAATCTTTATTGAAATAAAACATCTTTTAAAGGACTGACAAGAACTTTGAGAAATTGCTTAAAATACCCCTATCTTTACACACAGCTTTCTATTCAAAATCAATTGTTTTTTTCTTTCCACTGTTGGGATATTATAACAAGGATTCCTGAATAATGTCCCTTTTTAATCTAAAGATGCACGTTGTGCTGCTTTTTTTTATTATTATTATTAATTTCCTTTATTGTGTGTGTGTATGAAAAACACTGAAGTAAGGAAAAAAATACTGAAAATAGGACAAGATATAACTCTCATTATGAAAAGATGTTTAGTTTCTTTCCTTTCTATTCAAGCTTCCTTATTTGCTGGTAAATTCTTCGTGGGGGGTGGAAGGTCAAACATACTGTGCTATAGTATCAGTGCGTATCGTGGCTTTGATGCGGGATCTACCACTTCAGCATATTCTGGAACATGTTCCTTCTGCCTACACCTTCCTGGCACATCTCTCCCACACTCAGCTCCTGCAGCCCCTCAACATGTTTCTCAATCATTTTCTCTTGGTCTCGACATATTCTGTCCTTCCATGGGTAAATAATGTTTCTCCTGAGCGGATCACTCAAACATACATAAAGTCTCTTCAGTCCAATAAGTGCTGTTTTTCTTCTCTCAATAGACTTCAAAAGACATATTTTGAACGAAACCAAAAATGTGCCCAGTAGCTCAAAAACATAATAAGAGCAATATAAAGAAGAAGAGAGTGAAGTTTTAAGGTTGATTATGCCAAACACTAAATAAATTTAAATAAACCATTCAGGGATACTTTACAGCATTTATATAATTTCAGTTTTTACTGTTTTATATTATTAATAGGTTTAGAATAATATTTCTATGGTACTTACAAGGTTAGTATCTTAGCCATTTTAAAGTTCATGCTGCATCTAGATAACATACTTAATGGCAGCAAAGCTTCAAACAAATTTCTTGCAACATTAGCTGCATTTAAAAGTATAATCTTATGCTGCTTGCTCTTGTTCAGCAACATTTCAGAATAATTGGAGAGTATATGTATTTACAGTGGAGAAAATAACATACACTATTAACAGTGCTTATGATGCTTATCATTACTTTAGATGCAAAGTCTGAAAAAATATTGACAAAACTCATGTTTAAATATATCCTCGTTAAATAGAAAGCACCTGAGCTTGTAGGACTAATAAGCAAATGCTTAGATTTTTAAAAAATATGCCAACAAATAGATTCACATGTAGCCAATGTTATCCAATATTTTTTTTAAGGGGGATGACTAATGCATGCTCAATGTAAGCCACTGTCCACTGAATTTACTTGAAAAAAATCCTATTGGATTCAGTGAGAACTGGCTGAACAGCTTTGCCTGAAACTCGCTGGGGTTTTTCTGTTTGATTTGGGGTTTTGTTGGGTTTTGTGTGTGTGTGTGTGTGTGTTTTTGTTTGGTTGGGTTTTTATGTTGTTTTTTTTTAATAGGATCTGAGCATTCAGATTCCCATTTAAGTTCTATCAAGCCTGGTGCCCAAACATGCGAGTTGATACCTAATTCTCATCACCCACCTCAGGAGAGTTTCACTGTTAAGCTGGAGAACATTGGTGTGTTCTGCATCCACTCCTTAGAAAATCTTAATCAAAAGATTACTCTTTAAAGGCAGCCAATGTTGCAGGAAATCTCATTGGAGCTTTGCTCTCCTTAAGTACGTTATCTAGCTGAAGTACAAACTTAAAAGGTTAAGATGTTAACCTTGGCTTTACACTACAGATACTGTTCTACAAATACAGGTAATGTAATACTGAGTTTTCTTAAGAAGAGGAAGGGAATGAAGCAAACAACTTTTGGACTTAAAAACAGCAGCACGAGTGAAAAACTTACAAAAGCATCTTTTCTGTAAAACAAGGAAGGCTTTAGTTCAGTCCTTATGAATAATCCTGACACATTTGTACCACACTAGTTTGGGAAGTATTTTATGCGCTCATATCTATCCCTACACAGGTGTAGACTAAGTATGTGCCTAATTATTTGCTTTTGAGTTTACTGGTACCCAAACAAGTCTCAAGTGTTGCCCTGAATCATGGCCTAAGTGCATAACTTCAGCAATCTACTTTTGGCCAGTCATTATATGCAGATTGTAAAGACTTAACACGTGTAACTAGTACATAATGAGCATAATCATCATTAAAACTTCTAAAGAAGGGCTCTCTGTGTATAACATATTCAGGACTGACTGCTGGGTTTGGTGTTTTGTGTCTGGGGCTTTCAGTCTATTTCAAGTGAAAATATATAATTCCAGGCCACTCTTCCAATACATCACAGTCATTTTCTGCACTTTAGTTGTTTTTCTCTCCATTTTTCCCACAAAATAAAACATCATTACAGCAGGTTTAAAGTGCACTTTAGTGCCTGCAATCTTCCCATGCTATTCTTTAATATTTCATCATTAAATAGCAAAATAACCTGATATGATCCTAATTTAGTGCCAATTACACTGCATTGATCAAAGTGACCTTTTCATACTGGAGCACAAAAATCAATCCCGCTGTACAACAAATGTCAGGGGGATGAGAGCAACATATAATCTGTGACAATCAAAACATTACTTACAAATGAAATCACCAATGACCTGCATGCCAAGGCAATTTCTGCATAATGTGCACTGGTTTTGTTTGCAGCTTTTGTTGGGATTTTTTTGTTTTGTTTTGTTCCCCACTGTCTGCTGCCAGACATAGTTGTGCTATTTCAGAGTTTCACTGACAATGCTGAAAATGGTCGAAGCTCCATGATTGGTATCAAAATAACCACACAAAGCAACTATAATCTGTAATGTATCTTTAATGTTCCATGAAGTGTGGTTTTCTGAGGACCCAACAGTCAGACTGCCTTCCGACAATGCTCCTGTGCCAAAGTTTGGTGATATTCCAAAATGCAGCCAAATTGACTAGGTCAGCTGTAGGCAGGGGAAACATGAACGACTGCTCAGAGAGGCACTGTTCTGCCTTCATTCAGTGATTCACAAGCCATATTTTGACTTAGATATTAGCTCTGCAAAATTAATGACAAAATGACATTACTAGTGTCTGGACTTCACCTATTACCTCTGTCAGGTTTTGGGTTGAAACAGGGAGGCAATGGGATGTACAGGCAAGATCATCTACCAAGTGTAGCCAGCAGAGACTTGAACTATCTATATCTGTAATTTGTAAGAGAAAATTTACTTTAGGTCAATTTTCAGGGGAATTTTTGTAGCTTTCTTTTAATCACATAATAAAGCTATCTGAACTTCAACTTACTTTGAGTTCTGTTCGTAATTAATCATGGATAATCCCTCCATTGCAAAAATCCTTACCCACACCCAACAAGATTTAAATTGATTCATGAATCTGCAATTCATGAATCAAAACTACAAAACAATGTAGTTAAACGTCATTAAAATCCACACTTTTCAGCCATTCCACTGTTGTGAGCATAGAATCATAGCATCATAGAATCATTTAGGTTGGAAAAGACCCTTGGGATCATTGATTCCAACCATCAACTCCACTCTAAAAAGTTCTCCCTTACACCATATCCCTTAACACCACATCTAAACGAGTCTTAAATGCATTCAGGGATGGTGACTCCACCACCTCCCTGGGCAGCCTATTCCAGTGTCTAACCACTCTCTGTGAAGAATTTTTTCCTAATGTCCAGACTAAACCTACCCTGCTGCAGCTTGAACCCATTCCCTCTTGTTCTATCACTAATTACCTGTGAGAAGAGTCCAGCACCAACCTCTCTACAATGTCCTTCCAAGTAGTTTTGGAGAGTGATGAGGTCTCACCTCAGCCTCCTCTTCCTCAAACTAAACAGTCCCAGCTCCTTCAATCGCTCCTCATAAGATTTATTCTCCAGGCCCTTCACCAGCTTCGTTGCCCTCCTCTGCACTCACTCCAGCACCTCGATATCTCTCTCATATTGAGGTGCCCAGAACTGGACACAATACTCAAGCTGTGGCCTCACCACTGCCGAGTACAGGGGGCAATCACCTCCCTACTTCTGCTGGTCACACTATTTCTAATACAAGCCAGGATGCCATGGGCTTTCTTGGCCACCTGGGCACACTGCTGTGCTCATGTTCAGCCGCTTGTCAATTAGAACCCCCAGGTCCTTTTCTGCCAGGCAGCTCTCCAGCCACACTTCCCCAAGCCTGGAGCGATGCATGGGGTTGTTGTGGCCCAAGTGCAGGACCCGGCACTTGGCCTTGTTGAAGCTTATACCGTTAGCATTGGCCCATCGGTCCAATCTATCCAAGTCTCTCTGTAGAGCCTCCCTATCCTCATGTAGATCAACACTCCCGCTTAGCTTCGTGTCATCTGCAAACTTGCTGATGATACACTCTATGTCCTTATCAAGGTAATCAATAAAGATGTTAAGCAGAAATGGTCCCAACACTGAGCCCTGAGGGACACCACTTGTGTCCACTTAACTCCATTGACCACCACTCTTTGGGACCGCCCATCCAGCCAGTGCTTGATCCAGCAGATCGTATGCTTATCCAGGCCATGAGACGCCAGTTTTTCCATGAGAATTCAATGGGGGACAGTGTCAAATGCTTTTCGAAAGTCTAGGTAGACAACGTGCACAACCTTTCCCTCATCCAACAATCGGGTCATCTTGTCATAGAAGGAGATCAGGTTCATCAGGCAGGACCTGCCTTTCATAAACCCATGCTGACTAGGCCTGATCCCCTGCTTGTGCATTTTATGACTTGTAATGGCACTCAAGATGGTCTGCTCCATGACCTTCCCTGCTACCGAGGTCAGACTGACAGGCCTATAGTTTCCTGGATCCTCCTTTCTGCCTTTTTTGTAGATGGGCGCTACATTTGCCACAACACAAGATCTGAAACTGTATTTAAACTGTTGGGGTCCTCTCCAAGCATGTGAACTGTCGGGCTCTTTGGTTCTTCAAGCATGTAGACTTTCAGCATATAAACTGCTGAGGTGTTTTTCAAGCATTTAGCCCTACAGAAACAGCTGGGACTCCACAAGAGGAAAATCCACCTCCTCCAATACCTGAATAAAATTACAGGATTTGGGAGCTGAGATCTGGCAATGTCATCTTGTGAGGTCTTGGTCAAGGATTTTAATCCCTGTATATTGATTGCTTTCCTGTAAAATAGAGATGGTACATATACTTCACTTCTGGCTTTTTTCTTTGTCTTTTTAGACCTCAGATGGATGCTCCTGGATGATAACTTAATGTGCAGAGCCTGTTTTTTAAGTAGCTGAGCCATGGCCTTATTCAAGATAAGGAGTGGGATCTTGAAACACATTCAGTTCAAATTCTTTGAAAATGTTTCACCTTATTTTGCAAACATGCTTGGTAAAGAATTATCTCCCAAGAACTGAGGTAAATCCCCAGGGTTGGGGGTTTTTTTGTTTGTTTGTTTTGTTTTGTTCTGTAGCCTATTCCCTAGAGAGAAAGTGTTCTCATTTAAATAATTTATCCATAAGAAAAATCTCCAGGGCCTGGATATTTTCCCTGCTCATGCACACTAATCTGCTAATCAACTAAGAACGAGAGAGCATGGGAAAACCTAACTCTTAATATTGGTCTCAAAAGTGCTTGTTCTTCCAGATGCTTTAAGTTCAGATCCAAAATAGACAAAAAATAATTAGGGAGAGAGATTCTCAGGGTTTTATCATCCCTATTACTGTTCTGGGGGTCACAAAACATTTCTTTTTATAGCATTTCACTGATAATGAGACTGTGTAGTTTCAGATAGGAATATCTAAAAAAGGGAAGCTAGCTGTGCTTTCTACCTCATAGGTGAATGAAAACTTCGGTGCAGGACTTGAGAGCCTCAGTGGCCTCTGTGTAAGTGTTAAAGAGCCCTTTTGTGCCTTAAAGAAAAAAAGCTATAATTCGAGGGCCTTCATATAAATCTGTAATTTTTTTTGCTTGCTAACTTTCAATAGTATTTGTTAGAGACACAGTACGTGTTACACTTACCAAGCCAATTAAACTACGGTTCTTTCTTTTGGCCATATAACTAGAATATCTCTCTTCCTAGAAAGTCCATTAGCAAACATGATTTATGACTGACACTTCCACAACTCTGTTTGTAGCCCTGGTAAGAACTAAATAATATTCAAGAGCTGGTTATGAACCAAAACCAATTCATTTCACGCTGATGCAGAATTAGTTTCAGACTAATGTAAAGGAGCAGTATGGGCAGACTGTTAAGGTGACTCCCTTATATTTAAAATGTTCTCCAATGCAATTTGCAGCTTAACAGCCTCACTATAAATGACGTGATTAAGTTTTATACATTTCTGTATATTTGATGTATTTACCCAAACGCAGCTGTCATTTCGTATACTGTTTCAGATGTTTAGAACTGAATCAATTGTTTGGAGTAATCACAATTTCCAAAGACAATTTTTTTTTTCAGTGTTAAACTGTAATGGAAACATGAACTAACAAAGTAAGGATGAATATATAGATCTGATTTTTCCCATAACCATGTGAAAATTGTAACGTATACTGACCATTAAAGAATCCCCTGAACAGATTCATTAATTCATCATTGCTGCCAGATGTAATAATTTCCATATTTTGCACCACTACTTTCAAAATATTGGTTCAAAATAACTGCCCCAACTCAACCTCCAGCATGTCCAGCTCATTCTCTAACAGCAAGTTCATCACTTTCTTGAGCAATTATCTTGAGCCAAGTGGGAGATGATTTGTCTGCTGTAACCAAAACCAATTGGTGTTTTGACTGATTCTGGCATTTTAATAATAGGCAGCTTATTACATTAAAGAATTATAAATAGGAATATACTTCATAATGGACCATACAGGGACCAGTATAAAATGCATAGGGCTTTTTGACTAAACGAGATCATATATATACACATATATACATGTGTATATGTATATTTATATGTCTTAATTTATAGCCTAACATATAGACAGTGGGTGTCTCAGGCACAAAAAGCCTTTCATTCCATAGTAAAGTATACGCAAAACTGCATAAAGGAGCAGAAAAAAACGTAGGTCTGACCTATGGATATTCAGTACAGCTTATATCAGGGTCTAGGGTCTTCTTTGTCTTGTTGCTAACCAGACTTGAACAATATGTGCGACATGATCACTTGTCACCAAAACATAGGGCAAACTGTGAACTTAGATGACAGTTCAGGACTAAGTCTGAAGCCAGGGCTGAAAAGAAAGAATGTATGGAATAACTTTTTAGATAACAGGAAGAGGGTGAATGAAATTTAAATTATTTTTTATATTAAATGAACATATATGACCCTTACACTTTCGTACATTATGTAGTCTATTTGGACATTCAACAGAGTTTTGAAATATTTAAGCTGTAGATTGCCAAGGCTGCATTTCACTGTCTTGGGCAATACATTACCACCGTGCCAGGTAATGCTATCTCTAAATCTTTTATTTTTTAGCATAAGAAGTACTTAAAATTATTAAGTTTCTATTGATTTTGAATGCCACGATTTCTATGAACATCTGATTTCTTTCTTATCTGTATTCCTCTAAATCTATATGTCCAAATTACATTCAGAAATTTAATCCTCAAACACTACAGAAAACTAATCGTTTGTCCACTCTGGTTATAAATCATACCTTATTAGAGAAAATCAAATTTTCTGTGATCCCAGAACAGAAAATTATTAACTTAATTCTTTACAAATTGCACAGGAGATAATATCCGATAATCCATTAAGAACATCTTAATCAATGTCTATCACTGTAATGTAAAGCACACTGGTAAGAATATGCATATTGCTGATTAAGAGTACTGCTACAGCAGTCTATACAGATTTCAAAGAACTTGAAATTAATAGATTGCTAATGTATAAAACAACTTATTTTATTAAAGAGGAACAGCTGAGGTATTTTGCATGCATAAGAATCTGAGTCAAAATGTATTAAAACTCGCAAGTTTGAAAGTACAAAAAAGTAATATCTCACATGTAATTAGAGAAACTAACTTCACTTAAATACGTATACAGACATTTAAAGTTCACTTGGCCCAATCTAAATGTTGTGTGCTTCAGTGCAAAGGTTCTTAGCAACTTCACCAGGCTTTATGGAAAGCCTTTGCAATCTGGCATTACATCTTTCCTTAAAAAAACTGCACACAAATAGCATTTTAAAAATAAAGGATAGATTTTACAGGAAATGAACAAGACCTGTCACAGTTATACTTTCGCTTTAAGTGTGTCTTGGAATGAGTTTGCTGCATGTGTATTTATGCACTAGAAAATCCTAACTGACCTGGAGCAGATTAAGTGATTATAGTGTGCAATTCAACAAATTCCAGAAACACGTTTCAAGTCCCTGAGTCACTCGCATGCTGTTCAGCTGTTTATGCACTGTGAAAAATTGCTGTATGACAAGCATGCAGAATAAAACTATTCTTATCAAGAGGGTAAGCAGTTTTGCGTGTCTTCTGCTAAACTGACCTCCCAATCTATCTCCTAACCCAGCATGAGTTCTAAATAGTTCTTTAAGTTCCTAATGAACTACAAGTAATCCAGGAAGGGAAATAAGTCTTGAATAGTTTCTAGCCAAGCTGTTTTAAAGCTCTAAAATAATTCTTCCTTTTTATGAGATACCACTTGTATCAGAAAATTAGTGTCCCTGAGCACAAGTAACCACACTTTCTTGGGAAATGTAAAAAAAAATGTTAGTGACATGAAATAAAGTAATTTCCTCCTTTCAAGACCAAGGGATAGTACTTTTAAAAAGTCTCTTTTTCAGTCATACGAAGTCTTCTTCCAGTCTGAACAGAGCGAGCTGTTCTAGGAGTTCCATTTGTTTAAGAAAATAGGTCTAAATTGATTAAACTAATCATTTTATTCTAACTGCTCTTTTTAAAGACAACTGCTGATTGCATGCCCCTTTTGTAGCTGTAGCTGAGCCTGAGATGGTACAAAATAACCATCTTGCCAGTTGTCACAACTATTTGCTCATTCTTTAATTAAACATAATATATAAAACCGTATAATTTACATCTAATTGGGAAACATCTTCTTTAGTCAGAAGGCAGCATGGTCTGATGGCATAAGTAGAGACTTGGGTGTCCAACAGGTCCTGAGCTACGGTCCGACTGTGCTGGAGAATCATGGCTGGCCTTGCAAAGATTACTTAATCTTCAGGTTTAAGAATCTCAGGTAGTTACGGAAGATAATTTCAGTTAAAGACTGATTTCATGAGTGTGTTGTGAGAGTTGGTTAATGTCTGTGTAGCGCAGACCTTAAAATAAAATAAAATAAAAATTCAGCAGTGACTTGCAGGAGCAGCATGCTGTGATAACAGCAAGGATGTGGCAAGGCTGGCCTTTAAATAAAGTGGAAGAAGGCGTGTAGCTGCAGGCTTGTCTTAAAAAAAAACACCAAACAATACAAAAACCTGTGTTTTACAGTTGTGGTATGGTTTGCTACATAGTTTAGTTTTGCTGAGTTTAGCAGGGGGTGAGTTGTAAATATAATAATCAAACTTCATGAAATAACAGGAGTAGGTTTAACAAAGGAGAGACTGGGAGTCACTCAAACATCACAACTATGCTTGGTGGAAAAGAGGCACGGGGTTGAAGAAATCCTCTCCACACTGGCTGAACACAAATAAAAGAGTGTTAACTGAATCTCAAGCAGATCTGACACAGGCTCACAGCAAATTCAGAAACATCTTTTAACTGAACGTCGGTGGGGCTGGGAGAATGAGCATACAGCTTTATTCAATTCTTTCTGCAAAAGTTTCTAACAAAACTCAGCATCGTTTTTTGACAAAATCTGACATTGGTAATTGAACAGGTTAATGAAAGCTGGGACGGCCCTCACTCATTTATATGTTAAAGTAAATTGCAAGTATGAAGGAAAATTTGTGATTCAACGTAGATCATCAGCCACTGTATTCTAACCTTCTCTCTCTATATATAACAACTCCACTCTTTTTTTTAGTATACATTAAATGTATACATAACCAGCGTATACGTTATTCAGTACAGCTCCAAAACCAGCTGTTTTACCAAAGGCAGCAGCTTTTGCATAGCCAGAAATCAGATGCTAATGACTCATTATGTAGTGTAACAGGCCAAACTTTTTTTTTAATATTCAGTATACTTTAAAAACTTTATATGAGCGTGAAATCTCAAACTGCTCTTTAAACTGTCTCTTTTTTCTGCAGAAAGACCCAAAAGGAGGAAACTTTGGAATCAAAGGAACAATCTATTATTATTCATGATCTGGTATACCTATTATCAGCAGTGCACTTAACTGAACAGGCCAGCATCCATGCGGCAGTCTAAGTTAATCTCTTGCTTTTCTGATTGAGAGCTCTTTTTCTCAAACAAAGGAAAAGCATTAAGGTAAAATATGCCCAAAGGTCCTTTTATTGCATATAAAAATTAACCAGGACCCTTTTCCCACACATGGGAATACACATGCTGTTAAATTCAAGACAAGGAAAATGACTGCTTGTGTACTGACAGGGAAGTGGCACCTGTATTTTGGGGATAATATCTTTCTCATCATTAGACTAAAGCTTTATCAGCCATGAAATTTTTAGATTTTTCTCTTTTTTTGACACAGTATACATCATAGTTTGCACATGCTTTATGTTTTGGTCTCCAGGCACGCTTTTTCCAGGGAAATTTTCTGCAGCTAAAGAGAATTTGTCACAATCTGGTAAAATTACACAGCAAATCTCTCTTATGGACAAGTGTTTTATGACCTAGACAGTACACCAATATCCAGAGGCCATGCAGAAGCGCCACAGAAACAGACTCTTCTCCATGCACCATGCCCTGTCCACTCTGAAAATTAACCACTAACTAAAGCACAGTGTAAAGTTAGGCAATTAGCAGACCTCTACACCCAGCAGCTTGACCCTAAATTATCCTGCATAGCATAGAATGAATCAAACCCATTATGAACTCAATTATGTGTGCCCATATTACACATACCTGGGCCTCAATTCACTAGAACTTGCCAAACTTCTAGTTACCAAAAGTTGCAAGTTACCAGACTGACACATCAGTCTCCTTTGAACAGGCCAACAGGCCTTTGACCCCTCTGTAAGCAGGAGCTGGATCTTTCGTTGGGGACAGGTACCGATGCTGAAGAAACAGGACTGAACAGCAGACAGAATATGATTTTGCCAATGGCATAACTATTGCACTAACCCCTCATTTTGTCTCCTACGCTCCACTCCTCTACTCTTACTACACGTAGCTAAAGATCCAAGCTGGAGAATATAGGAATACTGGAACACCTGAAAATTAGCATGCGTTAAGAAATATATAATACATAATAGACTGAAACAATAACGTGAACTGAATTAGAAAGAAAACTTAAGGCTAAATCCTGTTATTTAAGTTATGACCAGCAGGGGCTTGAATGCAAGATTTTGGCTAGTACTGAGTTAAGACACACTTTTCACACACAGAAGATTTCAGGTTCCCTTTTACTTATGTGACTATTCAGGTTTACATCCTATTTCTCCAGTTTTCCTCTGTGGAGTGACAGACATTCGGTCTTCATAAAACTTGTAAGTTAAAATTCTTTCCTATTTACTGATTTCTGAAGTAAAAACTTTGAGAAAACACCCAAGCATTATTAAACTCACAGTTTAAAAAAATACATCAGAACCACTGATTATTTGTTTTAATTCCAGCACAATTTTTATATGAAACTGCCCTTTCATTGATGGGAAAATATATCATTTGTCCTGGTATTTCATACAGACAGTATTAGATTTGGCCAGGAATTTTCTGATTAAATTGATCCATCACACTCAGATCTTTTCAGTAACATATCCATTTTGACAACGCTTCATTCAAAAAAGATTTGCAGCTTCAGAATGGAAATTCTGGTGAAAATACATCTTCATCAACACAGAACAATCCACAGACCAGCAGAAAGAGACCTTGGGTTTCACCTGGAAGAATTGGCTTCAAGTCAGGCTTTGCAGAAGTCAGACAAGAAACTTGAATCTACATTTTATGCAAGTGTCTGAAGCATTGTCTCCAATGAATGAGCAGGTTTCTCTCTTTCTTCCTATAGAAAAACTTGTCCCCAGGCACCTCTGAAATGCAGAAAAAATACGATTTTTCAGAAACATTTATAATTTCCTTGTAAAATCAATGCATAAAACTTCCAGAACAATGAAACTTTTCAAGCTTCTGATTAGATATGTTGAAGTTAATCAATCAATTAATATCTTTCTCAAACAGCACTAATTTCAGTAGTGCAGTTTCCATTCTTTCTGGGTTGTTCCTAGAAGTAAAGGTGCAATTATTAACTACTGTGATGATGGAGAATGGAAAAGCCAAATAAAGTCACAATTTTGCAGTAACCTTTTACCTTTTGGAGTATAGAAATCATTATGAAAATCTACATTATAGTGCTGTGGTGTCAGACCCCAAAAAGTTACATAAAGTTGTGGGGTTTTAAGTATGTGGTTGTGCTGGCGTTCTTAGTATTGCAAATATTACACTTCTTTTAATCTAAAAAAGTAATGGAAATAAAAATAAATAAATAAAAAATCTGCATCTTCTCAATCATGCAAATCAAGTTTCAGCCAGTTTACTGAGAAATAGGAATGGAAAGCAGAAAGAAATATTAGTCATACCTGACAGGTGAGTCAGAATAGTTTTGACTGAATCAGCTGGATACAATTTTGTGACTATAAACTATGTGAATATCCTCCACCAGCATCAGTCTCTGGCTACAGGTGAGTCAGCGGAACAACATCTGTAGATGCCAGCTGATGATGTGAATTCACTGATATATTAAAATTACAGTTTTGCATTCTTAAAAATCAGCTTCTCAATGCAGACCAAACCCAGGACATGGCTTAAGTAGAAGTGTAACGTAGTTCGCAAGACAAACGCACCTTAATGTGAAAATCTCTTTTCAGCCTACACTTTGTAATTAAGTGCTGGTGGTCAGCAGGCTGTATGCATTACCGTTAGATGAAAATGCACATGATCTAACTCAGTAATAAGCCCGAGTGTAGTAATCTGAGGCAAGTAAAAAGGGAAGATATATTGAGAATGAAGCAGGGCGTAGAAAAAAAAGAAACACTTGAATTGCATCTCACCGACTTCACAACCTGTAGTGAAAGCCGTGCATCCTGCACCGAGCCACCCCTTCCCAAAGGGGTGGGTGACAGGCCCCATCCGTGCCTGTCTCCCCCCGTTGGAGCACCTGCCGGCCGTGCCGGCCAGGTCCAGCTGATGTGCCTGCTGCCGGCGGGGTAGCCGGGATCAGGGGAATTAGTTCTGCTTGCCTTGGGAGGCCAGCCCAGCCGCCACGGTTTCTATTCAAACTCCCCTCCACCGCTCAAGCTCAACTGGAACCATTTAGTACCCGCATTGTTCTGTGGTTTTTATTTGTTTCCTTCCACTCAAGCACATGTTAAAAAAGGCGACCCCCCAGCAATCTTTTTTTTTTCCCCCCTTTCACATGACTAAGCGATTATCTTCTTCCTAATCAAAGAGACAGATGAAAAGAGTTTATTAATAAAAGTTCCCCTTCAGGAAGATTGGAAATGAATGATTAGTAAAATACACCCAATTTTACTTATAGACCCCCCTCATAGAGAGGCATCTGTGAAGGGTAGGGATGCCAGAATAGTGGTGGGGACTCAGGCATCTGGAAGCTGTTTGCGATATGGATTAGAAGTCAGGCTGCACACAGATACTGCCTCCAGTCACAAAAGCTTGCTCTGTGGAGGGGAAAAATATATGCTGCTTGTTTACAGTGCTACTTTTTCCCTTTGCTTGTTATCTGTTTTATTTCTTCCCTCGCTCCCCTCTCCCCGCACCATTCATGTGCAATTACGTCTGCACGGATGTGCCAGCTGGTGGGGCTTGTTAACCGTACCCACCACGCCAGCGTCTAGGAAAAGGGGAGAAGGAGCCGGGAGCCGGACGAACAACACCGTATTGTGCTCAGGACTGGGGCATTATCTGCTCCCTGTTGCCAGGGCCTGCTGATCAAACCGGGAAAAACAACCCCAGCGCTGGAGAGAGTAGACCAAAGATATGCACGTCTTCAGCTTGCACTGTAACCACCAGCATATTTAAAAGTGAGGTAAATCACAGACAAAAAAATTCCAATGGGTTTTAATAAAGAAAAGATCTGAAACTTTTAAGTAAGTTTTTAAAAGAGTGGTATTTTCCACACAGATATGGTTTTACCAGGATAAGTCTAACATGGTCACAATATTTACAAGTGTTCAGACCAAATCTTCATAAAAAAAGTCCTATGAAGCCTGAGAGCCATTCTACTGACTAATTCTATCATACTCGTCTTATGAAATAAATCATAAACACACTCAAAGATACTACTTTTAAATCTTTCTAATGATAGAAAGTTTGCTTTTCCACAACTTTCTACCTGTTAAGTCAAATTTTTAGGCTTAAAATCAAATAAGTAAAGAAGTATAAGATAATGCTACTTAAATTCTACACAGATACATTTGGACTTACATTAACACAATATCCCACCTGACTGTGGCTGGGCACAGGATCAGTGCTTTAGACCTGCAATTCATCCAGTTCCCCTGGAGTCAGAAGAAATAAAATCAAACCACTCAACCACTTTAAACAACTGTCTAAGGGAATTTTTAAAAACAAAAATTATAATTATTTTAAACTCAGTTGCTTTCAAATCCAGATTCATATGCTGTGTTCCAAAGAGGATAAAATGTTCTCCCCTTTCCATTTGGAAGAAACTGCATTCTGAAGCAAGGGCTTTTCTTTAACTCATTTTTTAGCAGTGATGTAATCAGGCAATAACCTGCATCTAAAATTTAACTTTTTCTGGGAACTTCTCTGAAAAAAAAGCATTTAGGAGGTGAAGGAAAACATCTCTGAGGCAAATAGCTTTTTGTGCAAGCATCTTTCTGAATCTGTCAGCATTTTCAATTATTAAAGAAAGTAAAAAGGAAAATTATTTGGAAGTCAGTACTGCAAAATCATTCAAACATCTCCACGTAATTACAATTACAGCAGCAACATGGTAGGACTGTACTATTGCTACTGCAGTAAATAAAGCAGACTATTGCAGTAAATCCAAAATTACTAGATTTAAACTCATGACATTGGATATTCATTTTAGACCTACTGGATTGTATTAGATATGTATTTTAAGCCTCTTAAATGCTTATACATTAGATTTGTAGCGAATCTCTTCTTTTAGAGAAAGGACTGCAGAAAAAACATACCTTGTAAACAACATTCTTAATGTCATTTCTGTGTGTCATTTTACAGAAAAAAAAATTTAAAAATGATAGACATTTTTTCCACATAACATAATGATGAACAAGACCGGTGTTGCACAGGTTTCATTTGGATGCATTTAAGATTATCCCATGACACACGAGTAGAGTGGATTTCACTGGTCATTCCTCATTAGTGACAGCAAAATTTTTAAATAAAACCCCACTATCACACATTCCATATCTGTTACTATTTAGAGAACTCTTTAAAAAGTATTAGTAGTTTTGATTATACCAGTCTTCCATGGTAGTATGTATCTACTAATGCAAGCCTTCTTGAAACGCAAAATCACAACACATTTAGAACATGTCTAAAAACATGAAATGGTTTTCTATGTATATAAATAATCTATTATAAACTCAATAGATTATGTTGCAACCTCCCAAATACAGACATCATGTATATCATGTCTTAATAGACAGTAGCTATCTCTTCCCTTCAGTAGTACTAACTCCCTTTCTTCGCTGTCTGCAAGAGGTGCAAAGTTAAAACTGTTCTTAAACTGGAACCAAGATGAAATAGTGCCCAACTAGCGCAGTATTTTCAAACTGCTACAACGATGGAAAGTTTCATAGTTGAAGGAAAAAAGATAACATTGTCTCAGTAGGTCGTTGTTCAGGTTCCTGTGAAGAAGTCCTAAGGAAAGGGAGAAAAGGCTGGTTTTCGCTGTGGTGCTGTTCGGTGGTGTTAACATTGCAATATGTCTCTGTTCCAGACAGACTGCAGGTCAAATAATGACAGGTTTTCAAAGCATAAAATCTATAACAATATTCACAATTGTTCAGGCACCTCTGACAATCTCCCCTTCATTAGGCCTTCTCTGCATTCAATGCATAAACCAAGGGGATTCCCACAAACACTGTTTTAAAAGAGCAATTTATAGCTAAGGAACCAGTGCATTTTTTTTCTGAGAAAAAATTGTATCTACAAAAAACCAATACAATGGCTGAAACCATGGAAGATAACATTAACTTTCATTTCAAAAATAGGTTTTGGTTTTCTCTTTGTGCCTTTTTACAAATAAAATAGAAATTTTATCAGACAAGAGGCATTTTTGAATGGAACACTCACTTTATGGTTCATGTTTTTATTAAGTCATATTGTCTTAAGCCAGGAAAAACATTTTCGTTAGTGTACCAATAAAATAATTTTTAGATGTGATTTATATTAGCTGAAAATATTTTTTGTTCTTTGGAGCCATCTAGCTAAGGCTTTTACAGAATATGGAATATAAGAAATATCCCAATCTTACACTTTCTTTAAATAGAAGTTCTAAATACAGCATGTATCATGGCTTGATGTGACAAAAAATATTTTTTGCACATTTTTTGTTCTCTTTAATTCTTTGTTGCCTGGTTTAGACATACTACATAAATATGGACACACGCAGTTACACGCATGTGTTTAGAGATACAGACTTAAATGCATGGTTGCCATATAACCATATGCAATACATTCATATAACTTTTGACATGCTCCCAAGAAGCTGATTTTGTGTATTTATGTAGTAGATGGGGTATTTGTTTGCATTTTGCCTTCTATAAAACAAAGACTCTATGACTTTGTCAAACTGTTGTTAAAGGGTAAAGTAAATATCACTTGAAATTGCACATGGAAATCTGTTCTGATGAACTTCTAGAAAAAAACACAAGATTAATGCACCTTATTAAATACATACATTTTATAGCAAAAAAGTTCATAAAACAAATACAGCCTCTGCTTCTTTAATTATGATCATAATATCATTCATATTTCCACAAAACTAAGAAACTGGTTTTGTTTTATCCGTTAGATAGGAATGTTTTATATGTTTGATGAGTTTGTTTAATCAAATTCTCAAGCAAAACCAAGTGGACCGGACAGAATGTCAATGGTGTAAGGACGGCTGAAACAGCTGAACACATGGTGATGCAACAGGGCTCAGCCTCTTCCCCCATTCAGAAAGATATTTAACTCAACAGGTCACTAACCTCAATGATTATCAAAGGAAGGAAGGAAGGGAGGGAGGAAGGAAAGAAGGGAGGGAGGGAGGGAGGGAGGGAGGGAGAAGGAAGGAAGGAAGGAAGGAAGGAAGGAAGGAAGGAAGGAAGGAAGGAAGGAAGGAAGGAAGGAAGGAAGGAAGGAAGGAAGGAAGGAAGGAAGGAAGGAAGGAAGGAAGGAAGGAAGGGAGGGAGGGAAGGAAGGAACTTATTTACATTCTGGACTCACGTTTCTTCTTTCATGACGGGCTGTCTATCCACCTCCACATGTGGATAAATCCAACATTTCCAAAGGAGAAGGGAGCAGTATAGGTGTTTCCTGTGGTTAAGATCTTTTGACTGGGAGTTGATCAGCATCCTAGTAACATATTATTTTCTTTCAGCTGAGCAAGAGCCAAAAAAAAAAACCAACCTCTATTTCTTTTGAAATATCTAAATAAAATGAAACATGGACTACTTCCCTAATGTGCCCACCTCCAGATTTAAAAAAAAATAGATTATAATCCATGCTCTTATTTCTTTATCTTGTTTAAAAATTGATTATTGTAAGTATGTAATCTAATATATGTTTTCAAGTATGGTGATGAAGGAGAGAAACCCTTAAGTCTTTTCCCTCCCCTCCTTCTGCAGTCATGAGCACAAATATTACCTATTACCTTTCAAAACTCCTTTTATGGACTACCAGCAGCATGGCTTTTGCATTGTACCTGTTTATGTTGCCTTCACATTAGTTAGCATACCCTGAGTGCTTTGCTATTTAAAGCGAAAAAAGTGATAAAATCTCACTTTTGGTACTTTTCTCTCTATATGCCCCCACAGTGTTGTTTATCAGAATCTTTTTAATTGTCTACAGTGACATTAATCTTTCAAGCATGAAAAAATAAATTAAAGACTTTTTCTATGGGAAGAACATATTATTCTCCATTTCTTCAGTAGTGCCAGCCATAATACTGTTACGATCTCTATGGTTAGCTGTCTGGGCTTGTCAGTGTATATAATTTTGAACATCTTCTAGTTGCAACTTTAACTCTGCATTTCTTGGATTAGACTTTTTATTTTTGGGACAATAACCATTTCATAGATTCTAACATTTTTCCTACATTATTATATGTACTCTTAATCTAATTTTAAGACAAAAATCAGCAAACAGCAATGTCATTTTGCTTGCCTGTGATATTTCTCCCAGTGAAAAAGTGCCAGATGAAAAGTCCAGTGAAAAGTGCCAAGAAAAAGGCAGATCACAGGACTAACAGAAGCACTTAACCCATTTTGGCTTAAACCAGTGAGCATCTTTTCACCATCAGCAATGTGGATGCCTACTGTGAACCTCTCTTTTCTGGTGAAGAAACAAGACCATGTATTGATAACATCTATTGCTAATTTTCACCCAACATCCACAATTTGTCCTCTGTTTTTCTGCCATCTGAGATAATATATTCACCTGGAACAAATACAGGGCAAGAAGCCCAAAATTTTTAACCACATCTCAAATGCAAGAGGTACGAGGAGCAAACCAAACCGTCTACTACCTACCACCCAAGTGCCCCATTATATATGTGACACTTTGACTCTGCCATTTAAAAAAAAAAAAAAGGACTTATGATTTACAAAGAAAACCAATCGATAAATGAAGTGTTGCTGATCAGCGGTGGTGCTGGCAGGGTGACATTCCATTATCCCACCAGGCGCCTTGCAATCACGCACAGGCAGCTGCGGAGGGATGGGCTCCGTGGCAGTTTGCACCCTCCTCCCCTGCCCCAACCCATGCATCCCGTCCTCCGAACCTGCTGCCGGCCCCGCATCTGCCTGTGGTTTCATCCCAGGGCGCGGGGCGGAGGGGCTGGCTGCTGTGACGGCATGGTGTCACTTGGGCTGGGTGACAGCCCGTTCTCCGCAGACAGCGCTGTCAGAGAATCACAGACTTCCACATGTACGAGCGAAATTAACTTCTGTTAGTCTGACATTTTCCGCAATCAATACTCACAGGGTCCTTGTCTCTGGGATCAAAATTCATAAATCAAAAGCAGAAAGCATGAAATAAGGTATTTGATAAATCCATTAACTGAAGTGGAAGTGTACTTCTGTCACACTGTTTAAAGACTACAGTAGTGCTGGCAAAAGGGGGAGAAATCTAACAAACACGTTAAGTGAAGTGCTGCCTTGTGTTTGTTTGAATATACGGCTCAATCTCACCAGCTGAAGGGCTTTATACCTAGGCAGCAGACAAGTTGCCTTCCCTGGACTCCAAGCTGCGTGTGTTGCCTTCAGGAGGCAGAAAACCACCAACTAACCATTTTCTGATAGGCAATCCTCCCACTCCAGAAGAATCCAAGTTTAAGACAAAACTGCATTGCAAAACTAAATGCCACTGTGAACTGCTTTGAACTCACTAAAGCTGCATGATCTTAATATGTGGGTGATTGTTTTTAAAAGTTACAAGGAAGGCTAAAATACAGATAAACACCAAGAAGATTTTTGTTATGCCTTGCAGTCCAAACATCCAAGTGCCTCCTAAAGCCCCAGTGACTACCTGCCCAGGGATCTTGAAAACAAAGCGGTCCTTGATACTAAACCAATTTGTTCAGTTTTCATTAACGGCAATTTTCACACTGCAGGCAAGGACAACTCTAAAAGCCAATGAAGGCTGAAGAGCAGCACATGCCCTCCTCCCCATTCACCTGCACAGTCCTGACTGAGAATAAGAGGTGCAGCCAGAGGCTGAGGGCACTGGAAAGGTTTGTTAAACTGCAGTAGTGATCGTTAACATGATGAAAAATGCAAACAAATAAGTCTCCAAGAACTGTATCCCTCCATTTCTCAGCTGATAACTGCAAAAGGATCTAATAATAGTCCAAGGTGACAAAAAGAAAGGTCTGGTCCTTATTGTTACTGAAACCTCTTACTAGCACTTTATCCTGAAGCCTGTTTTAAGGGAACATTGTACTTTTAACACAGGATTAACTCTTAGAATTCTTACTAAACTTAAGGTAAAATTAAATTGTAATATCAAGTCCTCTTCTCCCTGCAAGTCAGTGGGGTTTGAACACATCGCCATATCTACACCTCCTGTCATCTGGTCTGGGTCTCTTCAAGTGACAATTCTCCAGCAGTTAAAAATGCATCCCATGGTTTGCATACTTTTAAAATTTACTATAAAAAGATATATCTGTATTTTCAGCTGTGAATCATGCTAAAGAATTAGTGGCAGAGGTTTTTTTAACAGAATTACTCTTTAAAGAATGTATCATAACTGTGTTTGCTGTGATTAAAACAGCAATGCTTGCTTGATAAGGAAACTACCTAATGGCAAAACCTTGTATGTATAATGTGATATAAAAGGTAGCAGCAGACAAATTACTTTCATTAGACCATTTCTTTATATCACTTCAAATACCATGACGCTACATTTTCCTTCTTTCATGCTGTAAAATGAAGACAAAACAGCTGATTTTCTGTATGACAAAATCTTCTTTAAGCATTGCTTCTAAGTATAACTGCATGCTATCAATGAACATCCTATTTTATAGTTTCTGAAGTTATGAGAACAACATTTTCAGCACATCTTATTCTATATTCAGTCACTACCTATCAACAAATAGTTTGATTTTGCTTTCCTCTAATTACAAGCCAGCCAATAATTAGAGCAGTTTTTTTTCTATACAGATCTTCTGTCTTCTAAATCTGTCAATAGTTGTGATTTTCTAAGAGTCTGAATGTACTGTAATAGACCTATGAGAAAGATTTTTTTTTGCTGTTATGTACATTCAATAAAGTTTTTTCCCCTACCACTTAAAAAATTATATTATTTTCTTTTCTGCTCTGAATAATACAGGTGCCCTTGAGAAAACCCTGTTAACAGAACAGAAGTCTGCACTTACCTTTAGAGAATGAAATTATTCTCCAGCATGTCTAGCTTACCTGACTGTCTAGGCAAAGAAGGATTTGTATTTATAGTATCACCCTTGTCATAGAACCATTCTAAAATTAAAAAGTTATTAATATATGGGCCTCTGATATTTACTATTCTACAAAACATCTACATTAACTACAGTTGTTTTTTGCATCATTCAGAGAAGCTTAGTGGTAAGTTTTTTGGGAGCAAAAATTTTTGGAGTTTGGTTACAAGCAACATTTAGCCCTATTTCTCAAACACATCTTTTTCAAGAACAATTTCAGTACTTTCTCAGGAACCCTGCAATTCCCAACACCGTGTTTTCCCACGATGGGAGCTGAGAAGCTACAGCAGCTGCTCATCCTTCATGGCTTCCCAAGCAACAAGATCTCCACCCCTTTGAACAGTCAATCTGATTCTTGGTCTGCCTGGCTGGCAGGCGACTGGCAGAGTGAG
Organism: Chroicocephalus ridibundus; assembly: GCF_963924245.1. NCBI lineage: Eukaryota > Metazoa > Chordata > Aves > Charadriiformes > Laridae > Chroicocephalus > Chroicocephalus ridibundus. The sequence continues at coordinate 64,268,354 of NC_086285.1, read as the reverse complement.
TGTCCTGGAAAGCTGGAGAAGCAGACAGTCCATCCACCACTGGGAAGCTAGCAAGCCAAATAATGACATTTTTATTTTTCCCCAAACTGTTCTGTCAGAAATACGTGGCTTTTTTTCTGCAGGAAGGAAATCTGTTTTCCATTCAGCTCTTTTCAGTAGTTGCTACTGAAGAAGGAATCTAGTATTACTGAAAGCACTTTCACTTACTAAAACACAGACTTCAGTAAGTCCACTCACAGCAGAATAAGGCAATTTACTTTGATTAACACAATCAGTATAGTCAGGAACTTGGAAACATATACTGAGGTTTCTGGATCTGGATCCAGGATCATTAAGTGATCCACATCTCTCCAGAAGAGCAAGGACCTAATCGAAAACCGGGTAGACAGGGGAAACCATCCATAGCTTGCTCTCTGTTCTCCCTGCTGCTAAGTTGAGTTCTCAGTTTCCCAGTCAAACCAATATGAGAAAAATTCCTTCCCTTTGCTTATATATCCCATCGGCATACAAGACACTTAAGTCTAGGGAACACAATGCTTCAGTGCATAGCTGATTTTCATATCTTCCTTTCTGTATCTCTGAAGAGCCACTTAGGAGAGTGTATGAAAAAACATGCTCAGGAGCAATCTCATTACCTAGCAAGCAGCTAACAAGTGAATATGTCTCAACATTTAACTTTAAATACCCCCATTTTTCAAAATATATGTAAAACTGCAGTGAGCTTTTAATTTTTACCAGAATTGCATCTTTCCAGTGGTTATTTAATCCTCTGTAAAACAGGGTGGTCTGCAATTTTTTAGGCTGTGTAGAAAATGGGACAAGTGATTTCTGTTAATATTATCCAGTACATCCTGATAACATTCTTTAGGTATGGTATGTTAAACCCAGAAATCTTCCAGTGGAAACTTACACTGGCCAGAAATGTTGTGACTGGAAGCAACGTGATTTGTTTTGGAACTGAAGAACATGATCAGTAAAACTTTTTATAAATGCATCTCTTAAACGGGTTTTCTTCTTATTTTATATGCTTTTTATGACCAATGAAGACTCTTAGCTGTTGCTAAGTTGTACAAGTAGACATCTACAAGCCAGGTACTTGCAAGCCTCTTGAGGCTTGTTCAATAAAACACTGAATTCCTGCAACAGGAAGGATCACTTCAAAGATCCTGCGCTACTGAAATATGAGACCTGACTAATTTAAGCTTCCTATTGTAATGTCCCATTTGTTAACAGAGGATCTTTTACTTTTACTTTTCATTCAAAAAATAACTAAAATATCATAACAAGTGAAATGGGGGTAATTATTTTTTCATTACGGAAACCCAATAAAATTACACTGATAAACCTAGTAGCAAGTTTTTGTTACCAATGTCTTAATCTTTTGCTGTTCCTTTTGAGCAAAATATTCTGCTAGCTCTTTGATTCCAGTAATGAATACTACTTCCATCTAATAAGGTTTTTTTACCCTTCAAAAGGGAAGGCTTAAGTGCCCTTTTTAATTTGAGGCTACATCGAGTAGTATGTGGTAATTACATATACTAAACAAAACCTTACATAGAGTTACAGTGCTAAATGTCTTTAAATTATAACAATTGTAGAGTATTGAATAGTATTTCACCAGTACTAAACATATGCTTCCTGCTGAATTCTATACTATAGTCCCAAGAAAATTTCTGTTTGGCAGCAGCAATCACTAATATCAAAGCACCTTCTGCTTTGGCTTGCATTTTGTTATACGGATTTCTCTATTGCATCGAAGATAAAAGTTAGACAAGATAAATGCTTACAGTCTATGTGGATGCTGAGACCTTTGCAAAAGAGAGGCGGAAAAGAGATGAGTCTTATTGTAAACAAAAGTGCAGAAAAGCTCCAGTAGTCAGAACATTTGTCACTGAAAAGCAACAAGAAGATTAATTAGGGGATGAGAAGATTCATGATCAAAGTGTGTGCCTCCATGTGATGCAGAGGGAGTCTCACCTCGGTTCTGGAAGCTCAGAGATGAGACAGTTTTCTTCCTTTCTGATCTAGGCCCCTTTAATTAAAATTCCTACCAAAGATAAAGGTTTAGGATTTTGATTTGGGGTTTTGGTGTGTCTGCTGCTAGAAAGCAAATAAGCTCATCTGGTATCCACCCATGTTTCTAAGAATCTCGCCATTTTCCCTTTTTCTCCACACGTACTTTTTTGAGCAGCTTTATGCCTCCATCATGCAGGAGAGAGGCTCCATATTTATCTACTATTGCTTCCCTCATGCTTCCAGTGCTTTTCCTCGAGTATTCTCCTCTGAATTACTGTGCTACCAGTCAGAGTAGACAAAGAGAACCAACATATGAAAATAGTTAGCCTCTCTGAAGACTGTTATAGCTCACTACTCTTAACCGCACCTTATAGCTTCCCTAAAATTAAAATGTACTGTGCTGGTTCTCACTTGTCAATAAATACGGGAAGCTATGAAAATAATCTTTCATTTGTATTTCACTGGACACAGCTGTTCTAAAAACACACTGTAGGTCAATAGTGTCTTTGCTATACTTTTGCTTTCTAACATGAAACAAAGGAAATAAAGGTGAACAATTATTTCAGCATCTGCAGTATTCCCTAGCCAAAGTGCAGGGGTTACATCAATACCGAAATAGAGATATCCAGTCATTTAGGGCAAGACTGCTTTGTTTTCTTGTAAGTAATGTTTTCTTGTAAGTCATACTGCATTACGACTTTTGAATTGTCTAGAGTTTCACAAAGCATGTTAATATGTTATGACTACGGTAGTTACTTAAATGCCCACTGTAAGATAAAGCAGACAGCCCTTAATTTTCTTTACCTTTCCAGGAATAGCTTTTCAAAAGCAAGGATGAAGAAAAGTCTTGCATCTTTGCACAACCAAAACAAAGCTGCAAAGTTAATACAGATCTTTCTCCGAAAACCCACTGTCTCCTATGCCTTTGGAGACGGGAAAATGCCAGGCAAGCTCCAGGAAGCTCCTGCAGTTCCACTTTCCATTCTGCCCCAGCAGGCAGTGCTGTAACCAGTCTGCAAGTACTTAGAAGACACGTCAGGAGTTGTGATGTTTAATTACCTTTTTTACATCTGTACAGTTCACTGTTCTAGAGGTGATGAGAAACCATAAATTGGACACATCCTACTGTGCATGAAGGTAATACAGTAGTGGTTCTTGCCTCTTCCTTCTATCCTTAAATGAGTAGCTGACAAGTTTGATGGCAGACTATTAAAAGATTATAATGATAAAGTATTTTAAGCTAGCAACAACAAACTAGATGGGAGTCTGCAACTTAGATGTAGCGTTTGCAAGCACCTAAACTCATTACCTGCTCCAGCCTCAGGCTCAAGCAGAAAGAAGGGAGGTTGGTAATGGTGTGAGAGCCATTTGCAAGCATTTGAGAGTACTGTGGTGTTGGTCCCGCATTTGAACGGAAAGCTGTGAGAGAACTCTGTGAGAACTTTAACCCACTGGGTATAACAGGAAGGAGAGGAGCTGCTCCTTATACCTAAGATAGATACCTAGATACCTAAACTGGTATCTAACATAAGTCAGTGATACCAGCAAAAGGCTTAGTCCCTCTCACTGCAACTTTCTAGCCATTTAATATCTACCTCAAGGAGCCCTGCCTTTTGCTAGTAGAAACATTCACATAGAGTCACGTACCAATCGTAATCTGGTTGGAAGTGAACATGATCCCCTAAAAAAAGGGCAGGTTTTAATGCGCATCAGTTGCCTGATCAAGTTGCCTAAACCGAGACAGAAGTCTTATGCACAAAAAAAGGGACTGTGGGGACCAGCCCAATGCAGAAATGAGTTTTGGGACCAAAAAGAGGAGGAAGTCCTCCTGTTGTCTGAGCTTCTGCCCGTGCTTGATAAAAGTTACCAGAAAACTAGGATCTTGATTGTGCTGACAGAAGCATGATTAGGAGGTGTTCCTGCTCTTGATGCTCATCCCCATCCCTTCTTTACAGCCACATGTTGCTCTGCGATTGCCACGATGCAGGTCTTGAGTGCTTGCAGAGAGCGCCAGCACTCACAGGCAGGACTCTGGTTTCAAGAGCGCTTTTGACTTTCATGTGTGGACACAGTTTTGAAATTCTAAAACAAGACAAATCAAGTCCATCTTACCTTACAAGGCCTTACTGCATGCTAACTGAAGTTAAGATTTCAGGAAGAAATGGGAATAAAATTGTGCTTGCAAGAGAATCATTTAGCTCACTTATTGATACCTACAAGGTAAAGTGCACTTTCCTCACTGTGCTTATCTTGATAACTATATGCTGACTTAATTTTTCTTCCTTTAGGTAGTGTAATGTTTTAAAAGCTTTTTCCAATCTGTGATTGAGTATTTATTTCAGCTGATACCCCACGAACTACCTGAGCACATTTAAATGCCATCCACCACATAGAAACACTGATTTCCTGCTAGGAGATGAGGGAGCTGCAGCAGCTACACTGTGTCATTGTACCACAGTGGCAGGCTGCCAATATGTTCATTCATGTTTGTAATTTCTGTCACTTGTGTAAAAGACTAACAATCATGTGTTATTAGAATAAAATATTTTGATAAAATCTTAAGTGTTTATCCGAGACAGTTGTATCATCTTCCTTTAAATTCGGTGATGAAAATTCCTGTTACACAAACAGTAAAAAAACCCCCACAAAATAAGTAAGTACCTTGTTATACTTTTACTTGTAAGCTTTTTTTCTGTGATGGGGGAACGATTTACTGGTTACAAAAAAAAACTCAAAATACTGTATGGTACTCACAGGATTTTTGCGTGGTTGTATGACTGTTCTTCTAGTTAAGTAATGTCTTTTTAACAGAAATAGAAAATAAGTGCATTAAAATAGCAAATCTTGTTTTGAGCCAAGACCGATGTAGATTCAACTTGTAGTTCCCTTATAGACCTGCAACAATGCAATTGCCTAGAAGGGCTGCTATTGTTACAGCTATTACGTAGATAATGAATAATGCGACACAAGATACTAGTGAAGTGGAAAACAAGGGGTTGTTGGCACAGGCCCCATGTTCTCTTTACAGGACAATTAGAGACACTCTGCATTGTCAAAACAATTTTCAAGATTTAGTCACAAGTCTGAGGTACTCTTCCCATGGTTACTACTGGCAAAAGGAGAACTTGATTTTCTAAAGTTGTACAAGTGTTTTAGCATAATGAGTCTAAAATAGCAAATGTTATCTATATTTATTAGAATTTCATGACAAATAAAGATAAGAAATTAAATCCAAATAAGTTTTCTACCTGTGTCATTTCAAAGTTTTCCTTGTCTGTACAGAGAATCTTAGACAGTACCTAAGTGGATTCTGCATATAATGGGGTGCTAGTAGGAAAAGAAAGGGGACTGTATACTTGGGCAGTGCTCTCCTGATTCTTGCTGCACTATCTCATCAGTATGTGGTGGCATATGGCGTGCATGCCAACCCATCATTTATCACTTGCATCCTTTAAAAAAGCTGAGGTGGAGTACAGTAAACTGTGTGCATACAGTTCTGAAGCACAACTCATTTACACAATTATTTTGTTGTTATGCATGCAATTATATTAAATGATAATTGGTTTACACCTACACTAAACAAGCCTAGAAAACTTAACCACCCCCTCCTTCTTCAAATTCTTCATTTTTTTCCTACTGTAAGGTCTATGCATTTAACATATGCTGCTTTTATTATAAACCTAATCCTAAGGCTAAGAATAATTTGTTTTTCTAAAAGAAAGCTTTATATTATCAGTTAAAAGCTAGCTAAGCACCTAAGAACCCTACTGTATTTCTTAATCTTTGGTCTATGGATGCAAGGGTGCTTTAAAGCATGACCTTCAGTTGGGAGCAGTAGTGGACCATCTCAGCGGCAACTCGCGGGGACCTTGTTTACGGGTGTCTCTTTGAAGCACAGCATGCGTGCTGCCACTGCACCCATTTCCTTTCTGCGGGGTAAGCTTGCCACCATATGGAAACCACATGGATTACTTAACGGTGGTCAGGCTAACACTGATAACATAACTAGATTTTCCATCTCAATTGTAAGAAGTTCGATGGAAAGGAAAATACACAGTACAACTACAGGAGAGGAAACATGACTCTTTGTGAACCCTCCTTTGTACTTTAATACCAGTCTGAGCCGTCCATTCAAGGCTGAGTCCTGAATGGATATTAGCTAAACATTTTTATGTTAAGGACAATCAACTCTGATTAGTGGTTCCAGTAAGTACAAATGCTGAAAAAGTCAAATGTGGATACAGATTTGTTGTTTGACTTTCCTTTTTTTTTTTTCCTGTTGTACTAGAAGAACTGATCAGACTCCAATTCTTGTGATATTGCTTAAATAACACCATTTTATTTAAGGCAGTAACATCAGATTTACAGAAGGGTAATCTAGTTCCAACCTTCTTTCTGTAGAGTGCTCAATATTTTCCACATAAACAATTTAAGAAGTTGTTTGGCACTTGGAATTCAAATATATTACTTCTAGGGGCATGACACAAGAATTACAATCACAATTAATGGCATGTCAATACTTTTTAAAGAAAAATATTGATGTCCAATGGGTAATCAGGCACTTACTAGATACTATGATCATCTTTCAATGAATGCCATCCATCTAAACTGGGTGCCCAAACTACACCAAAGTTTTGGAGGTGAAAGTGCAAGAAAAAATGTGGAATAGCACTGAAGTAGTACAGGCAAACTACTATATCTTGCAGATAACACCGTTAGGAAATAGTCTCATGGTTGATAAAAGTGGCAAAAATCCCACTGGGTGTTCAAATGAGTTGGAATGAGTGGGCAAGCGTCTTATCCTTTTTTTTGCTCATAATTTTCCAAAATGAAAAACAGTTAAGTTTTTTCAACTCAGTAGCCTATTTTCCTCATTATATATCATGTGAAATGTAGCTATGTTGTCATATATAGCATAAACACGTATTCATCTTCAGCATTCTCCACTATGATTTCTAAGCAGTTTTTGCTATCAAATTTTCACAAATAAAGAATAGCACATGATTAGATTTGTCAAAATTTACTGTTTTGGTTTACAACCAGAGATGACTAGCCTTTAAAAGCCTGGTTCTGTGGCCAAAGCTTTCACAAACTGTTCAATGATTTCTGTGTGTTTTTAAGCTCTAAAGCTTTTAAGTCAGTGGCATAAAACTGTTCCTCCCCAAAAAGCAATGAACACTCTCAGTAGGTAGTACTGATAGTTAGGCCAATTAATAAAACGGGCTCCCCCATGTACCTGTGACGGAGGGTAAATAGCACCAACTATCCACATACTTTACGTGTACTGCTGCATATGTCATCACACACAGGTCTGTACTCAAGGCTTCATTCATAGAGCACCACACTGGAATCATGCTGTCCACTATTTGGTTGTTTGGTTTTTTTTCAAAAAATTCATGCGCAGATAGGTTTCAGTGCATGGGGGCCATACAATTTTCCAAGAAACTGATGAAATACTATGACTATCAAATTGAAACATGACATTGGAGATAGTGAAAGGTATGGTTACAACACAGTTACATTGAGTTCCCAGCGACAGCAATCTTTACCTTTTAAAATAATGAAGATGGTGAAAATAATTCGGAAAAGTTTACAATTTTCATGGTTTTTTTTAGAATGGAACCTTGAATGTAAATGATTCTGACTATAAATGGTTTTCTTCTGAAAACAGAAGATCACTACCATGTATTTTTCAGTTACAATTTTAAAAACTATTTTCCTCTTGGTCTAAAGACATTTCATGGAAAAATATCTGAAAATATCTTTAAAGCACAGAAAGAAAAGAAACATCTAGACAATTGGAAAATTCTTTTTTTTCCCCTACAAATCTCCCATCACAGTAAAAAAAATAAAACCACCCATTATTCCTTCCCTGAAAGATTTCTTCATTAAAAAGGAAGATTTTTGCCTTGAAGGGACAGGTAATGCTTCTCAATTTTAATATGTTAATTAATTGCCAGATTATAATTTCTATGGAACTGAATTTGAATTCCACATTAATATTTAATGAATTAACTAAGATTAATTTAATTGTAATGAACACCAACACATTTAATGATGATTGGTTGCTTATTTTTTTTTAAAATGCATAATAAATATTCTAATTTTCTGAGGATTGCTGTTGATAATTTTCATTTTGTTTTATTTGTATATGAACTGAAAAAGTACTTTGAGGGACATTTCTCACCTCAACTGAAAACCTCATTGATTGTGGTGGTTCTTTGGAGACGCTGAAAAATTTTCAGTGTGGTTTTCAGTGTCAGATTTTGTATCTCAGCTTTGTTTTAAAGATTGTCTAACTTCACCAAAATTAGTGATACTTCACTAGATTTGAATTTCCATGGAAGAAACAAAAACCTTTCCTGCGGAAAAGAAACAAACAAGAATTCTCTTCCTCTTGTCAGGGGGAGCATAGCTATGCTAACAAAAAACAAGCAGACAACAGCTAGGAAATAATTTCAGAAACTAAGTTTCGAAACTAAATAAAATCTGGTGGGGTCATCATGCTGAGAGGGGACCTGTAACTCTTTTCCATGCAACTTGCTTCCTTTACATGTTTTGCCAGTATGCTTTTATACCTGGATTTCAGCAAAACCTGCAGCACTGGGAGTCGCTATATGCTTTTTCACGTTATGTCACTAGTGCTCGGAGTAACTCTGGTCAATTCAATGCTTTAAATACAGCAAAAAGAAAAGGAAGAAAACTAACAAATCAAACAGATCAAAACCACAAGTTAAGTGGGCAGGGTAAAAGAGCCCACTTCCAGCACAAGCAGCAAGGCACAGGGACAAAATCTCACTAGGAATCATCTGCCATTACTGAATCTGTGTGTGCATAATCTCACTGAGAGAAGGGCTTACTCCTTTTGGAGAGGACCACAGGATTTATCTTCAGTCCTCAAAAAATCAGCTAGAAAAAGACTTTCAGTGCCCACATTCCATCATTACTGCACTGCTGGCAATCTCTTTGGTGTCCCCATGGAGTTGCCTATCGTTGTTCATTGATCCCACTGAAGGCTGCAAAAGAAAATAAATCTACACACTTCCTGGGTTTATGATCTCCATCTTTTCTCCCCAGAGAAAATCCACTATCTGGGGGAGGAGGGAGGGAAGAGAATATCATAGCTAGAGTCTTTACTACTGCTATTAAACTAACTCACACGAGTCTCAAAGACAGACCCATAAGCATGCCATAGCTCTTCTAGAGACATTTATAACTGGAAACAACTGCCAATATACACAAAGATATTCCTGTCTGTGTTATGAATGATGCTTTTGTAAAGCAGCATATTTATTTAATATATTCTTTAGGATCAGCACCACATAACAGCATAGCAGTTGGTAATGGTTACGAAAATCAGTAATAAGCTGTTCATTCATGCAATTATTTGCTACCAGAGAAATCAGTTAGTGATAACTAAATATGAACTGACCACTTTTGAAGGTGAAAAAGTTTCACTACAAACTTTAAAAAGGCTATTTGAATAGTCTGACATAGGCAAGATATCCTTCCAAAAAGGCACTAAAAACATCCTGCTTTCTTGGCCTAATCTTTACTTATCATAACTTCATTGAGGAAAAAAATGTTATGAATCATTACTTATTGATTGCCTTAAGTGCACTTCTTAGAGTGCGATAGCATATCGTGATCATATCTGTTCGCAAAAAGTAGTGTAAGCAGATGCCTACCTCAAAACCTATCTTTATTATTTATGCAATTAAGTGTGTGGCTGCATAAAGTTCTGTGCATATGAGCAGTAATATTATACCATTCTGACGTGGGTTTCACTGCTGTATAAATGAAGCCCATATTAAATTTACAAAGGTTACAAAACCATTAGCACTGATGGCTTTTAAGGAGTAAACGTTCACCATGACTCATACTTTGTTCATTTGTGCCATTTGGAAATTAAGTATTCTTAATTGCTGTAATGCACCGCAAGTTCCAACGCTTCTCAGCGACGGAGGCACGTAATTCCCCTGTAATTTGAGTAAAGTATTCTAATTGATTAATTGAGTTTCCTTGTAAGATTGTGCAGGGTTTTAGATGCAAGAAGGTTATCCTTGTCCTATGTAACATAAAAATGCTTGAACCTGCAATATAAAGTAATGTTATCGGTGCTGGGTGAAAGTACACAGCAATACAGTCTAAATGAGATGACCGTCTTTGCTGGCAACAAGTGGCTTGTACTTTACATCAAACATGCACTATGGGATGTGAGAGGAGACAAAAGCTTTTTTTTAATGCCATTTAACATTTGCTGTCAACCTTGTTCCTTGTGCTGCCTATCATTTATACGATCAATTTTTGTTTTGTTTTTGTTTTACTTGGTGTAATACTTCTCACTGCATAAAAACAAGGATCGGGAAAATCCTGACGTAAACAAAGAAAAGAAATGTTAAGGAGATTCGTCAGTGTTAGGTAAACTTGAAAAATGGGGTAAGAAAGAGTGAAAAAAGCAAGGGGGAGAGAGAGAGAGAGAGGAAAAAAGCCTGCAAATGAAAAAAACCAATTCTAATGTTTATTTCTTTTCTTTAAAAAATGTATTCCTTAAAAATCAAGTTAGCAAAGTAAAATACTAGCAAATCCATACTGTCACCAGCTGATCTAACTGGCCCAAACCCAGGCTAGCTACAGGATCACCCTTGAAGTTCCCTTGTTATTATGGAGAGCTGCTTAAGCAAATTGTACTCCAGACTTTCGAAGGTAGGAGCTAAAATACGCACATGGACTCTGGAAATTATTTCATACATCAAAATAAACCAAACTAAATACTTAGTGATTTTGATAGGATTTTTCTTACTAGGTTTTGTCATTCTTTTTAGAAAAGAGGTGAATCACTGCCGGATTTTGACGTAGAGTGTTAATATTTCCAACACATCACAGGCCATTATAAACTTTACACTAGGTAAAAGGAAAGAGTGAGTGTAAAATATTAAGCTATAAGTAAAGCTTTCAAAGACGTGGCCATCAATAAAATAACTACGTATTTTGTCTGTGTTTTAGCTGAAATGTGACTTCAAATGTAAATAAAAATTTGCTGTGTCAGCGTTTGCTGATGTTTTTTACAATTAAGAAAATGCTCAAAAACCTACCGCTCCCCCTGGAACAACAGATATGTTATTCCACAAACCTTATCTATCTTAGGCAAATTTCAGAGGTCTAGAATGATCTTAGGGAGCACCTTTTCCTGTCCCTCCCTCTTCTGTTCTTGTTTTCTTCTCCTAAGGCTTTGATTCCCTCAGAACCATGCTGAAAATGCTTCTTTAAATGACAAATCATCCTTCTTGTGGAGTAGAAATGTTGCTTTGTTGCTTTCCCCAAGCCTTTGACGATGCTAAGGTTGCAGAGGACTAGGTGCAATACTTAGTTTACCCATACTGCTGAAATAGGCCCCAAAATTGGGCTTGCTCATAGAGTGGAAGAAGGATGAAAGGATGAACTTTTATCTTTTCCACCTCCTTACAAGCCTGGGTCTGTGAGAAGCGGCTTGTTGCTCTCCCGTCATTATTTCAGCCAGGGAGTTGGTGGAGACATCTGCAAAGGTCTCCCTACTCACTCATTCTGTATGAACAATTGTGCATTAAAACTACTCAAAGCAGTATTACAAAATGACAGGATCGCCTGCCAAGACCAACATTTGCTTGGGAAGGCATTTATCTGACTCCTTACTATGTATTTTTAAAGCACTGGGTGTTTAAAGGGGTTGGATTTTTTGGGAAGCACACAGGACACATTTCCATGGCTCAGGACAGAGATTGAGGAGGTTTATTGCAGAATTCTGGGTTGAGCTTCTGCTGTATAAGCCTGGAAAAGCCCCAACTCAAGATAACAGATCATTTGAATTAAAGGTGCACAGCTGATGCTTGCTTTGTTGCAAATGTTAAATTCTCTCTTCTTCTGCCTTCTTTCCCCTGCCTCCCTTTTGTTGCTTGCTTTTTGTAGCATTTCTGAAAAAATACATGCTTCCTTCTCTTCGCATGGAGTTTGTTCCTAACAACGCCTGCCTCTCTGTCACACCAGCTCACAATTTGTATCACCCAATACACTAAGGGCCACAATTCATTTCAGTCATGGTTCAAAGCTATCCTGAAATAATCACAAAGTGACACTGTGAAATTACTGTAAAAAATTGTGCGGCAGTGTCATGACATTTTATAATTGAGACCTCTAATACTCATAGCTCTATCAAAGCCCATAAGGAGGAGGGGAAAAAATTGTGTTTTGACAGACATAGCAGCTTGAGATGTGCAAGCAAGATTGTATAAAGTCAGCCATGTAGAAAGTTATCGGATGTTCCAGTTTGTGCCCCCATGAAATTGGCACAAATCATCTGGATTTGACTTCAGGAAGGTGGTTAGGAGTAACATGAGAGAGTAAACGAGGAGGTAATGGCCACTCAATGACTTAACCTATGTCACAGGGCAACTAACGTGTCAGCAAAGAATCAAATAAAGATGAATGAGCTTATCAGAGGACCATGCACTGCCTCATTGGGCCCAATTTAATTAAACAGAGAAACTGTTCATATAGAAAGATGAATAGAGCAACCGTATACAGTAAGTGCTGTAAAAGTAAATCAGAGCAACACACAAGCACTGTCACAGGCAGCTGCTATGTAATGTTTTCTCTCATAATACTGATGAAAATCATGGGATGACCACAATCATTTGCTAGAAAGTCCCTCCATCTTGTCGGTACACATCTCGTCAGTAAAGGTCTGAGGTTACGTGTGGTTCACAAGAGCTGAAGATGCTGCATGTATGAACGAGCTATGTGGTGATAGTCAGTCTACTCTAGAGCTTTCTCCGAGTGTGTGAAACAGGTTGCCCTGTTTGGGGAAGGACTCAAGCATGTCTCTCGAAGGAAATGTAGCCATATGAAGTCACTTCCCTTGCATCAGAATGCTTCTCTGGATAAGAAAAATATTTTGCTTTGGTCACAGAGGAGCCAAAAACGTGAGTACATTTAATTACCTAGGAAAAAAAAATCTAATATAAAGAGAACTTGGAACAACCAGCCTAACAAATAATTTACTGTTAACAAAAGTGGAGAGAAGACGACGGGGGTAAAAGGAATGAGATGTAAAATAAATCAAGTTTATTTAGAAAAACAAAAAGTTAAGGTAGTAGCGTTTTATTTCTGCATTGTAAATGCCATTTCATGGTTAGGTACTTTCAGATTGACGGTACCAGTTTTGTATTCTGGATCGCCATATTTCACTGCAAGACAACATTGTCTAGCACTGCGCTCAACCGTTATTTGAGTATCATCAGGCCTAGGGCAGCAGAATATCACCTATTTGAGGCCTAGGGCAGCAGAGCTGCAAATGTGCCACTTGCCAGAGCTGTGGCACATTCACAGAGGAAGTTAGGGAACCCTGTATACTGTCCGTAACATGGCATAAATTTCTCCCTTGCAACATGAAAGGATAGGAAGGAAAGCCCTTGCTTCGAACTAATGAGGGGCCTCTATGCATTAAAAGTGCCAGAGTACTCCCTCAGAGTACTTTATTCCTCATTCCTGGGAGGAATTACTGATTTTAAGATAGTAGTTCAGACCCTCAAAACCAAAAGGGACAAGTAAGATGAAACATTCAGGCAATTTTACTTATGGTTTAGAAGCCAACCTCTTTTGTTTTCTCCCTATCAATACATCTACCAGACCATATAAGAGCTGCACTCTCCTAATACTGCTCTAAAGAACGACAATAGCAGCAGCAGCTGGCATATCATTTTTTAGTTGGCACAAAAGGGGAGGGTTCAAGAGATAACAGCAAATTTCATGAGTATTCCCCACCACTGTCACATCCTTTTCTTTAGGATGAAGCAACAGAAACACCATATGCACAAGCACACCATTCCAAACACCCTCTGAAATTTTACAGTTTTTTTCTTCCCCTCTTCCTAGACATACGTGGCTCTCCTGAATAGAAGGGTACACCACAGAAAATACCACAAATAAACGTCACTGAAAAGTTCCATAACAACTGTAAATCAGAAGAAACTAATATGAGAGAAAAAAAAAAGAAAAAAAAAGTTCTATTTAGTGAATGAAAACATACATTATATTTACATGTGCAGCAGTAATGCTACAAAAACCTCAATGCACTGGACCTCATTTTCAGGTGGAACCTTTTACACTGAAATTTTTGGACTGTGAAGATTGCCTCACCATCACCGTTATCCCCCCTTTACCCTGTAAGGTGCAGCAAGCAGTGGCCTACATCAGATGGTTCAAAAGAGGACTTAGAGCTACTCTTTCCCACCCAGAAGATTGCATGGAGAGGTGGGCAGGGGCGGGCAGAATGCAAAGGTGTTTGGAAGCTGCAGGCCAGCCCAGCAGGTCCAGCAGGCAGCAGAGGACACTTGCTGTGGGTATGTACCAGCTGCTCGTCTGCTTGTCCAAGGGGAAGTGGCTGGGGAGTCTCCAGTCAGGGCACAGCAGCACCAGGGATGACGGCATCTGTGCCATCGCTTTGGGGACTAAGAGGATCCATGAGAAGCCAGCAGCACTCTCCCCTCTCTGTGTCTCTTCCAATATTTCAATTTAAGAAAAAGAGTTATCTCCTACGTCATCTTTAATGGTACATCAGCATGCACATGAATAAATTGAGTTCAGACAAATAGGAGTATTTTTACCTGGGATTGTTCCCTCAAGAACCATGTTCGAGCCACATTTTTGGCTGCCTGCAATTTTGCCCTATTGTTCAAATGGCACAATGCCCACTCGCAGGCTGGTCAGAGCTTAGGGCATAGTTGTCAAGCCAACAGTGGTTTAGATGTGCAGTTTCACTACAGAGGAAATTGTATTTCCCCCAATGTGGAAATCTTTTCTTTTTGCATCATTGAACAGCGCAACCACCAGTTTCAGCGTGACAGAGGTGAGTCATATTTATAAGTTAGCAAAAAAAAAAATTGAAAATAGAGAAAGAAAAAAAACCATGAAGAAACTACTACTTGATGCAAGTAATGTAGGCTGTTTAATGAGAAGTCCCCGAGCACCTATGAAAATGCTGACAATTTATCTAAGAGGAAGAGTCTAAAAGGCATTAGTCACTAGTGATAAGTGAAAAAGAAATGAGGGGAGGAGGAGCAGTTATATACTTCTATATACTCTTCTGCTTAATCCTGAGCTGTGATGTTAAGAAAATGAGCGTATGATGTATTTTGCAAGACTTTCTTTACTCTTATCAAAGACATCAATTATGTGACAGTAAGATTAAAAGAAAACTTTTCTCTCAACTTCTACCTGTTCTTGATATGAAACAAAACCAATGCAATGATTTTTTTGGCTGCTGTGGACAGAAATCTGGAAATTCATTACAGTCATACCAGTACGGACAGTGGGCTTGCAGGTTTTCCTCTAAGAAACCGTAGTTAGCATGGTGTTATCAGTAAGTCTGCTATAATCTGTTTCCCCTCTGCCTTCACAACTTATTGTTCCTCCAATGAATGCTCCATTTAGTCGTTAGTGCTTTGTCAGTTTGGGACACCTTCCATAAATAGACACAGCAGGAGTATTCATTTCATTTTCCATGGTGAGCCAAGGGACAGAGAGAGATGCGAGACAAAAAGTCCCATATCTGAGTGCTGATATCATCATTTCATCTCCCTAGTACTGAATTCAGGCAAGTCTTCCCTAAACAATGACAAAAACTTCAAAAATCATATTCCCGTATTCCTATTGAATGACTTCTCATATTCTTCTTATATTGCCATTGAGCAACTGAAGGATTCCTTTCAAGATCAGGAGCATCAGAGATAGAACGTGACTGTCTGACAGCATGGTCCCAACGACACTTTTCAAATTGGAAACAGTGGGGTTCTCTGCCCGAGTGATAAGTCCTGCTGAAGGCAGGATTTACAAGATAAGGTGCAGTGCCCTGTTAATATGTCAATGTTGTTTTCAAAACCTGCGCTAAGACCTACCATACTACATGTCCCCCATACAGCAGAGGATTATCTGAATAACAGGTCCACCGATGGTATTTTGGAGATCCCTGCACAAAGTTCATGCCCCCCAGTAGACATACCCAAAGACGGCTGGGTTTCCATTTCCCTTGCAGAAGGTTTAGATTGTTTTAAATGCCTATGCAGTTACTTGTAGGAAGTTTCTTCCTTTTCCTAAATTTGCATGTCATATTAGTCCCAGCAAAATTAAAAGGAACCGCTTAACAAGATAGACTTATTTTTGGATGGGGGGAGGTGGTCAATGGAGTAATGTAATAATTATTTTCTGCCTGCAGTGAAACTATATACATTTCAACAGTCCCAATTTATATTCTCTTCCAGAATATATGTAAAACAAATTCCAGTGACAGAATTTAAATTAACACATGCTTTATACACAATGCAGGAAACATCCCTTCTCCATGCATTGAAATCAAATGTGATTTTGTATAGACAACCCTGATATATGTTTGCAAACATCCCCTAAAATGTCATTACACTGTGGAAGGATTAAAAACATTGAATCATGTGGTGACCTTTCAGTAGAACAGAGAGTTTAACCCTCAAGCAAAATTTACTGTTGAGAGTTCACTGTCTCTTAATTTAGTGCACTTCTTACTATCAAGCAGAATGCAGAATTACATTTTTGCCTTTTATTACCACCAAATTAATTATGTTAGAGTCACTGTTTGGGTTAAAGTAGCATATTCTGAATCATGTTTGCTCTGTTTTGAGTCTCTGCTGGCTAGTGAATCTCATTACACACCAAGCTATATAACAGCATACTTGGGTCCTAAAATATGGCAGCGGTTTGCCTACAATAAAGCCATAGCTGAGGAAGACATCCTACTGAACAGATGAAAGTAGTGGTACGATATGATATATATGTATACTATATTCTTACTCATACATTAACGATGATTAATCCTGTGCTTTTGTGAGATTCACAGCGTGAAGTCAGCTTTCAGATAAAATGAGCGATAGGTCCTGTTCAAAGGAATAGGTTACCCTTTTCCCTTCGTTTGCTTTTTAATTTCTGCACCGTTATCTAGCATTCAGCTAAACAGGAACAGAAACAAACTCAAATTAAAAAATGATAGAAAGGAAAGGAGGAGCAAGGAAAAAAGAAAAAGGAAAAAGAGACCTCCTAAACAATGCCTCTTTCCGTGACAGCAACTCTCTCTTAACAGCCTCAAGTGTTTAACATATTGAAACAGTTCATCTTCCTTCAATGAACTTTAATAACTCTGCCAGGTAAGAAGCTATGCTCCATACTTCTTCATGTTGTCTTTTCCCTTCAACATATCTATACTGATCTCCTCATCTGGTCAACTTTACAGCGCCGGTGTTTGGAGACCAGTGAGCACAGTTATTACCATCATCAATAACCTGTCCCACTTTCTCCTCTTCATTTCTCAACCCTTCTCTTTCCCCTTCAAAATCTAATAATAGCTCCTTGCCATGATAGCTGATCAATACAAGAGGGCACCTGTTCACTTTACTCAACACACCATGCTAAAGTAACATGACAAAGGAACAAATATGATTCTGCCTGAATTGTGTCAAGTAACAAGAAAACTATCCAGGAAGTTTCCCTTCGGGGCAAATTTCATGAAACGCTACAGATAACCAATTTTTAGACATAGAACTAATCTCTTTCATCTCACTTTCTCTTTTGCTTCAGGTATGATAGCTGGAAACATTAATACAGACAAACTTCAGCTGGTTGTTGCGGCACTGGAGCTGCAGCAGCCTGCGAGTCAGCCTTCTGCGTTACCACCTAAATCACCGTAATGAATGAAATGAGGAAAGTGTAGTGTTCACCCCCACGCAGAGTGGAGCCATTAATATGCACACAGAGATTAGCTTTATAATTAGATTTATAAAACCACAAGGAGCAAAACATTTGCATGTCTTCTTTTACTAGCTAATTTTATAAAAGAAATGTTAATTTGTGTTTTAAAGAACCGGTCCATACTGAACAACATTAATCCTCATTTTTCCACAAATATGCATGTACACATTGTTATCAGCTACTCGTTGACACTTGCAGGGAAGATGTTTTGTTGTGTATAATTCACACCAAATGTGTATTTGAAGTGTATGCCCAAGAGTGTAATCACATGCTTACTGAAAATGTAGCGTTGTAGGTTAAGCCCTCTGATAACTCAGTGAAAATATGTGATAATAATACAGTACTAGTCAGGTAAATCAGAACTGCTGAATCACTGTCCAAACAGGAGAATGACGGAGTCCTAAAGGAAGTAAGAGATACTGAGAGAAAGAACTAATTTTAGTTATCTGATTATTGTCAGTGATTTGCCTGATTAAAGTCTTATTACATAAGACTCAGAAGTTGATCTAAAATTTTCATATTAGAGAACATTAAACACTAACCTAACTACTTCATTTCCATCCCCTGAAATAAATCATTCTAATTAATTAAGGTTTTGCCATCTTCTCTGTGCAGAGGACCTGCGTCTCTGCCAAACAATCCTGGCTTTTTCTGCATAACTGTACTAGTGCATCTCAAAAGAACAGTAAAAGGCAGTACAAATAAATGCCATATTACATTATCAGATTTAACTTTATTCTTCCTTTCCCATCCCAATTTTGTGTTTTAGAAATGAAAAATTTGGAATCTTTCTTGTAGTATACAGACTGAACAGTCAGTTCTAAATCAAAGAGATCTCATTTTATTTTCTGTGCAAAAATAAACCAACTCTGGAAGAATTTAAATATAACAGTATGCTTTGTAAAATGCTAGCAGTCGGCTAAGCACGGACTGACTTTTTAGATGCATAGCCCAAAACAACTGAACAGAAGCTAACCTTACATTATTTCAGAACCTGCTCCTGGTATAACAACTGGAACTTTAGGATGCTTAAATTTAATTTTCCATTTTTAATTCTGATCATTATTTTCCTGTTATATTTATATTACTGAAATGATAATGCAAAGATAACTTGGGAGGTTGGCTGGTATTTGAGGAAATACATTATGTGGTTTTGGAGAAGTGTTTCATCGTTTTGATACTAATGTTAAGAATTTTCAATTATTAAAAGATAAACTCTGAAAAAATATTTAATATTGCCATTGAATGTGTTAGATCCTTTCCCCTATGGTACTTTTTTTTGTGTGGAGTCAATTAAAATTCTTTTATTTTACTAATGGTAATGCACCACTTTCGTCTTGATTTACTGTGATGTAACATTTTCAGTTTTAGATAGGGCAGCTCTCGGGTTGTGAAAGTTCAGAGAGTATGTTGCTGTTCTGTGACTAAATATTTCAATGCCTAATATTTTCCTACTAATACCTAATCATTTCTGGTATTTTTTATGACTGCAACCTTAAATTGTAGCCTTCATTAGCTAAGAGATTAAGAAACATTTTCTGTTGTGATGACAGTGTCATTTTAATTTTAATTCTGTACGGGCGATACACACACACACACCCCTTTGCATTACATACAAATAATTTTATTAGTTTTTTAAATAACTGCTTCTTTTCTTGATTTAGCTAAGTTAAATATTTATGCTACCCTATCTACAAATCCCAGCACAAGCCTTCTGGGAGGTAATGGGGAAGAGATTTTTTTCCACTAAGTGACAAGCTTTTTAGTAGAGCTGTATTGATTTATTTTCTATATTTAAGCCTCCAAATTATTACATAAATTTTATTGTGTGCTGGAGAGGCAGTACTTTTTCGCTGTGTTGATTCGCTTTTTTATGGCTAGGTGAATGTCTCCCTTCCTGTGCTCGCTGGTATTTCTGACTGGCTGCAGTGACACCTACTGATGGCAGAACCGTTGAGTTGGAGGTGAGGATGGCCAGCTCAGTTCATGGATTTTCACAGTTTCAGAGAGAGAGAATAATCCACAAGGAACCCACTGGCCACAGGCACCGCAACCATGCCCAAAGCTTTTTCTCCCCACCGTTAGTCGAGAATTGACATTCTCCCCACTCGCAATGGCAAAACAAGGAGCGGACCCGATGGCAAGACCTGATAAGGATATGGCCAGTTCCCTCCTTGCTTCATACTCATCTCTCTCTGCTCTTGTTTCCAACATGTTTTTGTGATAGCAACTGCTCTGCCACCCTGGGTTCACTGCCAACATTTCGAAAAGCAGCCAGTTACATGCTCTGCCACCTCACCCGCACTTTAGTCCCCATAATACTATCTTTAGCAAAGAGCACAGCTCTGGCTGCCACCTAAACCGGAACACAATTAACAAAACAATTACTCCCAGTGACACTGTATTCTTCTCATAGTTACTTATTTTTTAAACAATAATTCTTGGAATGTCTGTGACCCATACACAGGCTGCGAAGCAAAAGCAGCATTGTTGCTGTAAAGCCAAGGCCCCCCCTCCTGCTTTGCTCCACAGGCGCACACGCGTGCTCCCTCCCACCCTCCCAATACACACACGAACAAGGCACACATCTTTTTCTTTTTACCTTTCTGACTTTGGAAAAATGACAGAAAAGTATCTTAATTTAAGACAGTGACTCCCAAGGTGCTCATTTTCACTCTGCTCTGGCACAAGATGCCTGCAGTCAGTGTTTTTCTTTTCCAGTGCATCATGTGGTAGCACTGAGACCACTTTTCAGTTTTTCATGTTATTTAAGCAGTATGTTTTCTCTATTTTATTTTCCATTTCCTTTACTCTTAGAGTGCAGAAGAGAGCTGTTCGTACCTTTCTCTACGCAGCACGAGTCTTTTTCACTTGCTGTTGGCTCTGGGTCAAATATTCATGCGTTATTAGTGTAAAATCTTTGCAAAGCAAAAAGCCACTCTGCTGGGAAACCAGAACACTGAAGAGCACATTCCTTTTGGTAGTAATTAACTGTAATACTGTGGAGGAGTTGAAACAAAGGTGTAAACAAAACAGGAAAATTTACAGCGCTGTCTCTTTTTTTCACCTGAAATATGAGAACTGTCTGCATGTGTATCTTTACTTATATAGTATACACTGCAGTTATAAAGCTGGCAAAAAAAAAAAAAAAAAAAGAGGAACACTAAACATAATTTAAACAAGTAATAAGAACTTAATTTGCCCAAACTGTCAAAAGTATTGCCGACGTTGCTGCACATGACAAAACTCATCACTTCATCACGATTGCCTCAGAACAATATGACTTAGCTTTGAATTGCTGTCCTTAAAATCTGGCAATAGAAAACAAGTGCAAGGCATCCATTAACACAATCTCAAAAAGTTAAAAGGAAAAGGAGTTGTGCTCCAGGAACCAATTACGATGTTTGCTACTCGCTAGTGCCACCACATGGAGTGATATTTGAATATAATCCAAGCATTATAGAACCAGGGAACTCTGTAAATAATATATTGTATACCATACTTCTATAAGACAGTGGAGAAAGATATGTAATCTCCTCTCTACTGTGCGAAGCTCAGACTGCGTCCTCGTGAAAGTGGAGATGTCCCATTTCTAAAAGCATGAATGCACTGTAGTAAAAGCAGAACAGTCAAACTGCTTTATTCCTCCAATAAAAGAAAGAACCATTTGGTAAAAGGATGCATTACACATTTTCTATTTAAATCAGTTTATAAGAAACAGATGTTAAGTTTCCTTTGGTAAGAAAAAAGAAGGGTTATAAATGAATTGAAGTGACTTCTCAGTGGATCTTCTACTCTTCTTTGTTCCTTTAAAACTTCATGTCAGAAGTGAAGCAAACTGAAATATAAGGTGGTGTAATAAGCTAGCATAAGAAGGACAAACTATATTTAACTTCCAGTGCCATAAAACATGCCAAAGCATCCTTTGCTATAGCACAAGAATCAAACACGTGCCATGCAAATACTTATTAAAACA
Source organism: Chroicocephalus ridibundus (assembly GCF_963924245.1). NCBI lineage: Eukaryota > Metazoa > Chordata > Aves > Charadriiformes > Laridae > Chroicocephalus > Chroicocephalus ridibundus. Next base: position 64,246,555 of record NC_086285.1, on the reverse strand, counting down.
GAGGGACTGTCAAACATGAAATACCTACCGTATTTCCTTATGCTGGCAAACACAGAAGAGAGACAGACAAAATGATTGTGTAACAAGCCTGCTGTGGTGTAATTTCAGTTTCCTGTTCGGCTGAAGACACAGTACAAGCTGGCTGCAGCACTTGTACGAAACAGGTTTACAGGAAATGTGTTGGGGACAATGCTGATCTAAGCTAGAGAGATACTTAACTACACATAAGATGACCAGACAGCTCTAGTATTTCTTCATATTTCTTCTTAGCATTTCCTATATTTAAGAGATGTTAGCGTTTTTCTTTCCTTTTTTTTTTTTTCTTTTTTTTTTCCCCCTCCTCATGTCATTAATGTCTTTAAAAAAGCTTTAATTAAATATCAGCCTCCTGGGTCTCAGGACAGTGTTTCACACTCGGCCATTTCGGCGCAGGCGGGCTCAGGCTCCGTGTGGGAACGCTGTCTCCCACATGGCTCCACTGAACTCATCCTTAACGATCTACTCCCGCTTACCTAACTTCAACACTATTTTTCCTGAGACTGCATTAATGAATCCAATAAATAAAGCATTGTATCACCCATGTAGTATAGACATTAATTTTAGAACAAAACATTAATCAATTTAAATTTATGTACTAATGCAGACACAATCAATTTGAACTTCTTATGACAATTAACAAAGCTTTTGCTACATCCCTAAAACACACTGACCCATCAATTATGGTTTGCATCAAACTAATGCTAATGGTACTTCCTTCTTCCTTAGGCTGTCAGTAGCCTACCTGATTGGTCAACTTCAATGCAGCAGATCAATTAATATAAATTATACATGCACGGAAAGATGGGTTAATATCATAAGTTCATTTAATTAATTGTGTTTGATTAAATGAGGTACTTTCATTAGCCCTCTTAGCCATGAACCATATATACATCATAATCCTTTTACAAGCTCAGCCGCCCAGACACAGACCTGACATTGGGAGCATATTCAAATTACCAGCCGCAGCCATGCAAACCTCCCTGCATAATTAACAACTAAACGAGCTGCAGTCACTTAAGCTGAAAAGAAAACTGTTCACATCAACCTCTCTGATACTGTTTAAATTGAAGATGTCATGGGTAAAACAAAGGTGAACAGACAATGGTAATTAAAAATTAAAAAGGACAAGGGGGATTTGCTACTAATGGAAGCAAAGTGAAAAGAGGGCTAAGGGCCTGGTTCTTAAAAAAAAAAGAAAGAAAGGAAAAAAAAGAAAAAGGATGCTGGTGTTAGGTGATTCTGCTCTTGCTCTTATAAGAGTGAACCAGGGCGAGCAGTGCATGTCAAGCTTCAGAAGGAAAATGATAGCTTAGCACAGAGATCATCCTATAGCTGGGTCAGCTTATAGGAAACACTATATTAACAACAAGTTAAATGCTAATATAGGCACAACCAAGCACTTCGTTTTCACCCCATATGGGAAATGAGTTATTTCTATGGGAACATTACATTTTCCTCAACTTAAAGAAAAGTCTTAAGAGCAGTCTAAGACCTGCCTCCTTGGCTCACCTACCGGCTATGAAAGAAATTCTTCACAATGAGCTTTCCTAGAAGTAACTTTTCTGAGTCCCCACATGACAAAATACATAAACCTGAAGGAAGTTTTTCTCTCTTCCTTGGTTCAACGCCTGCGCTTCCAGGCAGTTTCAATTCACAGCTATGCTCAAGACAGCAAGTGCTCTACAGCAGCAAGAACTTAAGCACCAATATGAAACCTCAGAACAACCTGCTGACTACAAGTCAGTAATGTCGCTTTGTAACAACAATATTGGTATGATATCCTGATGTCATGTTAAATCTACGTGTTAAATACAAAAGAATCATATGACAAAAGACCACGGGCATCCAGGGCTTCCAGCTATTGGCTCATTATCTCTGGTAAAAATATGTATTCATTATTATTATACTCCAAGCAGAAAAGCACAGGTATGTTTTTTCAAAACAGCAGCATATTATAAATATATTGCAGAGTTTTCTCAATAATTTCAATATAAAGAGTTATTACAAATGATACTGCAGACACAATTCAAAGAAGGCATTAAAATATCAGGTCGTCCTGGTATACAATAAAAAAGTCATGTTTTGGGATACTCAAGCTTCTTTCAGAGTTAATTTCAGCATCTACCATTCAAGACAAACGTCATTACAGTGGAATTCCTTTGAATTCACGAAAAGCACTATCAGACTCTCTGCCAACAAATGCTGCCCTATGTAAAATGGGGAAAGGGCACTCTCTGGTAAAATAGTGTCAAGGGAGGGAGATGACAGAAGGACAAAAGAAACTCCAGAGTAATGTTGAATAGCCATGACTTCCAAAAGACATGAGTTAATTTGTGTTAGCTGTCCAGGAAACTCATGGGAACTTACTGCTTAATGTCGAAGTCATGCAAGTTGTCTCATTCTTCAGTGCGGTGACACTGCACATGGGGATGCTCCACTGCAAGATCACTGCTCTATACGGACTTGTCGTATAAATGTCCTTTAAGTATATAGTTTGACCACAAGCCCTCACATGAAAAAAAGTCTTGCTCTGGTCACAGCAAAACAAACTATCACCTTAAAATAATCATAATAAAAAGCAGCAGTTTCTGTGAGAGTCCAGCATTTTGGTAACCAGTCGCATTCCATGATTCCCATGTGAAACTATAGTAATGCAAGACCATGACCATGTGATGTACACCAACTATTTGTATTCTTCTGCTCTTAGATCATGGCGATAGGCTGCAGTATTGAAAACGATCATAGCATTTTAACAAAACTGAGGAGGAGGTGAACTTTCATGTTACTAATACGCACTGACCTAAATATCTGACATACTATTCAGCATTATTATCTGCATTATACTGCTGAGACAGAATTGACTTGGGAAGGAGAGAAACTGCACAGTAACTGCACTGCTGTCATGTGGACTTTTTATAAATAATCATTTGTAGAGCTATGATGGGTTAAATATTTCCAAGTTCCAACAGGTACTTTGCTGCATACATCTGTCTCTAAGCCTGTATGTAATTCCAATAAATATTAATAAATTCACTTTATTCATTGGCTTAAATAGAGGGAGCAACAGTACAGTTTATCTGGGGAATTGTAGCCTGCAATTCCTCACGCTTACAAAAGCAAGCATAATTAGAACTTGATCTCTTACTAATCTATTTATTCAGGCCATGTTTCTGTTTGAGTACCTCAGTGGAGAAGAAACCGTTAGCCCAAACTTTCCTAATTTTTACATTGGTGAAGTTCCCATTCTGGGATCTTCCACAGGCGTGGAACCGAGACACAAACTCAAGTGGCTTCAGGATGGGAAAGGAGAAATACAGTCTGAGCATAGTGACTATCAAACACTATTAAAAAATATCCCCGCAAGCATGGTCTAATGTCTAATGTCAATAATTTCAAGAGTAATACAAACATGCTTAATTCGTGTAATGACAACCTATGTCTTGTTATAGTTTGCCTTCTCTCTCATACGCATTTGTTTTCAAAATGTAACCTTTAAGAATTCAATTTCTGGAGTTTAACTAATCTGCTTTCTCTACTAAAGCATGAATAATATGCCTAAGTATTGCTAATTCAGCAATGAAAAATAAATTACACTTTAAGCCAAACAATTAACCCACAACTTCAAAATGCTGCTATGTTTCGATGAATGTTGCAAGGAGAAATAATGAGGCTGCCCCCTCTGCTGCCCTCGTCTTAAAATCTATGAAAATTTCACAGGATCAAGTAATATTAAATCAAGTTGCTGCTGACTCAAAACTCCGTCCAATAACTCATCATAAAAGCAGCCTTCCTCCAAGTTTTAAAATTAGTCCATAGTGGCTGTTCCTTGGGATATTCCCACAGAAGATGCGCTGCACACTCCTGTTGGCACAACACGTGTCAAAAGCCATAAATTACATACTTTGGGAAATATACTGCAATACAACATTACTTGTTCAGAATTTAGTGCTAATCTTACATTTTTTATTCTACTGAAAACTTTTAAGTTATCTTTGATAAAAAAGTCCAATATGGTTCAAATCTTCCTTCCGTAAAGTTATGGAGAAAAAAGCAGCAAGCAGTTCATGCAGTTTTCTTGCAAAATTCTCCATCCTGTGATCCCAAATATTACAAGTCTGTCCATATTCACTTGAACGTATCCAGAAAAATGTGGAAAACACAACTGAATTTCTAATATAAAGATGGGGAAAGTAAAAAAAATTATAATAACATTCATAAACCCAATTGCATTTTAAGTCTTTCTCATGAGCTGAATAAGAGTGTAACTATTTCCTTCTTCCTTTGCAATTGGCATGTAAAATTTTTGTTCTGTGCTTCCTCTGTAACTCACGAAGGTACTGCTAACATTTAACACCACAGAAAATTCAGAAACAATTCTGGTTTAGGTGTTAGTAAGGTTGTCAACAACTGTGGAAGAAATACTGAGTCCAGAACTTACATTTCAACTGGAGAGAAAGCTTTTTTGGTACTTTTTTTTTTCTGTCCGTGATAGGATAATCTTTAACTTAAGGTTCTAAGACTTTATTAGTGTACATTGCAATCTTCATGGTTTTAAAGTACCGTACATTTTCTTCATTTTATTGATACTGTTTTGCTCTTAAATTAGATTTTTGCCCTCTCAAAAAATATTTTAACCTAGTTCCCCATATACACCGGCATTTACAGTTAAAACTATCAAGAAAATATCAGGTAAGACCAACAAAAAATTAAAATCAACTTCAACGTACATTTCATGTTTTGTCTACTTGTTTCTCAACTTTATCAACAATTTTGCTTTGTTATCAGGGAATATTAGATAACCTTCAAAGCCTACTGGGTAGTTATTACATTTTTGTAGTTTAAAAAAAGAAAAAAGAAAAAACAGTTATAAATAACCGCTGACTGGCTTCCAAATTAATTTTATAACTCCTTTCAACAAATCAACATGTAAGAGCTATTCCTCATGCTGAAAGAGCATTAAACAATATCATTGGCATTGAGATGTCCAAAGGACTATATCTTGCATTTGTATAGACCTTCTGTATTTAGCAGGTTTTGCCTTCAAATGAAATCTTCCTGAAAATTTTCCCTTCATATTTCTGAAGATTTTACATCTTCTAATTGGTATCATCAGCATCACATCTTCAACTATGAAAAATTTAATGTCATGCTGCTTTTAATTCTTGAGAGCTATCCTACAAACATCATTAAAACCAATGCACCTTCTTGCAAAATACACAATTAAGCATGAAAAGGGAAAAAGTAATTATTTTAAATGGCCTTCATATACTTATCCAGATATTTTCCTTCATGAAGGCAGAACTTTACTGATATCTAAACTAAAGGAGATCCTAAGTCTTTATGCTAGATATTTAGAGTCAAGCCCCATGCTACCATAAACTCATGCAGCACAACGGAAATCACAGAGGATACATGAGTTTACAGCAATTCAAAATTTGGACCTCATGTGCAATGCATAGGTTATGTTTCAGGCCTAACTGCACACTCTGAGGTGCCGACACACAAAAGCATCACAGTCACTTCACACCCCAAAAGAAGGTGACCTTAAGTACTGGACTCCACAAGTCTTCTCACAGCAGTTTTAATTTGTCATCCTATGGTCAGAGCATTCATAGTTCATGAAAGAAAATGTTTACATGTAATTCCCCTGCAAACACTTTCACCAAATACATTGACTTGGATTTGTTGATGTATTTGGTTATATATACAGTATTTAAAAGGTTTTATATTTCAGCAGCTTTCTTTGAAATAAGAATGTTAAGCCCGTTAAGGCTCAAAATGCCTATTTAGAAGCCAGTCAAGTATTGAGATTCTCCTTTCTTTGAATCAGAGGCTTTTTATATATTTAAAACAAAATCAGACTACTGCCATTACTTCCAAGCCTAGAAGAACTGGTGTGTTATATAGAATTCACTGGAGCGTGCCTTTCTTTCAAGCTTTGTAAGTAATAGCAGTGCTCCAATTTTTGTATTAAATACATAGAAAAAAAGTCTTGATTTTTAAACCATAAAGAGAATTGAAGGCTCTTTATAGTGAGTATCAGATTCCTTCAATTGATTTTAAAAGGCCATTTTTGGTCTCAGGATTGGCAGGGTGGGAGGAAAAGAGAAGGAATAAAGGAGAACAACTGTCCCTCTTTAAAAAAAATCATGAAATTCATTACAAGAAATATATCTGACAGGGGAAATAGAAACCCTCAAACTTTGCATTATTCTGTTTTTTGACAAGTGAACCTTTTTCCATTTTTAGCTAGGTTTACATGAGTCTTGTCAAGAATCACTGTTAACACTGACAGCTTTATTATTTCTAAATTTCTTTTACTGTTATTGGAAACACTATTTGCACCACATAGGCTAACGTAATTATAACACAACGATAGGGGTGAAGAGAGCAATATTTATGTGGCTATATGTTAAGAATGAAACTTGGCAGTGCAAGCACTGCATTTTGTAAGTGAGTGTGTGCATGTACTGGAGGAGGATCACATTTTCCTTTTAGAGGCAAGTTTATAAAGCATTGCATTCACAGTCAAAAAAATTTTGGGCCATAATTGAAAGAAGCGTAAAAACATATTGCCTGTTTCAGTAAAACACGTCTTATAGACGAAGTTCCTTTAAACCTGTTTGACACCAAACTCATTCTCTGCTCACAGAAAACGCTACTGGATTATAGAAAATAAACCACTACAAATGAAAGCCTCCCCAACCACATACAAATCCATGTGCACATGTGCTTTGCATTCTTAAATGTGTATTTCAATAACATTGTTCAGTAAGAATGCCCGTTATAATATTTACCAAGGAAAACCACTACTGAAATCATAGCTGCCCTTCTACAGGGATTGAGAAACTCATTTTATGAATTTTAAAACCTAGCTACACAGGGAGTACTGTTTTTTAGTATTTTTTTTTTAATTTAGCAGTTTTTCAATATTCTGGCTGTCATCTAACTTCAGGCAAGCTGTCTGAGGGACCTAAATGTAAAACTACCAGCAGCTGACTCCCACAGTTATTTACCAATGTTTGTAAGCGGAGAGGCAGTAGTATGAAAGATGTAGGCAAAGGATTATAGTGCTTAATGGTTACTAGCATAAAAAAAGCATACTAGTCTTCAAAAGCACTGAAAACTCAAATGAATGCTGTGTACACACAGTCATAATTCCAAAATTTTTAGTGTTAAATTCCAAATCACATGGGCAGACTTACCATGACTTCACACGATTTCTGAAATTATGACGAGAAGCAATAACCTGTGAACATTGACTTGGCTGAAAGCAGAAATTTGGGGATTAGAAAAACAGACTGATTATCCAGTACTAGGACTCAGGCTAGCCCGAATTTGCAGCCATGAGAAGCTCCTAGGCTTCAGGCTCTCACCAGCACAAGAAATGCCAAATTAAATTCAGTAGAAGCAAAAGTAATTGAGTGATTGAGTGAAAAGAAAGAACCCATGCCTTGGCCTCTCTATTAAAATTATTCTGGCCTGGGTCTTTTCAGATAGAGGTTGAATTCCTCTTTTTTTCACAGACTTTCCTTTTGACCCTGGGTAAATCAATGATGGTCCCATGTACCTAATTTTGAAATTGGCCCCCACACCTCAAATCTGTGCTGCCAAACACACGCATTAATGTTTGGGAATGACTTACAACTCCAGTGAAGGAGTCCACTGAAGGAATTTCAGTGCATATAACACTTGGACACAAACTCAACCATAGCAGTGGAAGTTCAGCTCCATAGGATTTTGAAACACCTGAATTGGAAGGAAATTTGCTGGCTCTTACTAGAGAAAAAAACTGAGTCTAAACAGTAATTTATTTTTTCTGTTCATATTACAGAGAGACATATTCTTTACAGGTAGTAAAATCCACAAAACGAGGTATGAAAAGAAATCCCTGCGTCAGAGAGCTTGCCAGCTTAGCATAAAGTGTTGTTTGTGGCAATGCAGAAATATCCTTTGCCTTCTGAAAAGAGGGTGTCCCCTCTGCTGAAATGGCTGCCTTACTGCAGTTACTAGACCCAGTGTTAGCACCAGCTCTTAAGTACTGCTAAAACTTTCAGCAGAATACTTCTATGAAGAAAGTTCTCTGTGATTAAAACCAGGTGCTGGCAATAAAAACAGGGAAATCTGCCCATACTTACC
>NC_086285.1:64230877-64233377 GCF_963924245.1 Chroicocephalus ridibundus | reverse complement strand
TTACTGCATCATGAGTGTGCTTCAGCCTGGAGGCCATACTTTTAGGGGTGACCTCGTAATTTTGTTTTCATGCCCTTTCAGTTCTCAGCTGCCCTATTCTGAGAGTTGAGTGCCAATTACAGAGGGGTGGGGAACAGACATTTGAAATATCATAGCTGAGTGCATTAGAAACCCTAGGAATTTCTATGCTTAAAAGGAAATTATGCAAAATAAATATAATTATACATCACAAAAAAATAAATAAAACATATGCTTTCCTTCCTTTGCAAAAACATTCGGACAGCAAGTGTTTGTGTGGTCATGGGAAAGAAAAGTGTTGGTGAGGCACGCATTGCTCTTCATGTCACGTCTTCAACAGAATACTGAGCAATACAAAAAGAAATTAAACAATATTCTGTGAAAGATGTGATATCACATGTTTTCTCGGGTATTTTGCAGTTTTCACTTTCCCCTTTTCTAAGCAATGCATTCCACAGTGGCAACAGCTTCTAAGGGCTCAGGTACAAAAAATGGACTGTGACACTGTATATTAATACACCTCAGTTCTCTTCAGTCTTCTGGTCAAGGTAGAATATAAAAAGAAGGGTAAGGAGAGAAATTGGACACCAAACAACCATTAGAAATAAAGGAATGGCCTGAACGATCACAGCATGGGATGAACCCTCATTCAGGCTGTGACAGCATGAAATCTCCAGGTTGAAGTTATTTCAGTCATTTGGTTAAAGTAAAATTTGAACCTTAATATGCTCTGGCACCAGGGAGACCAACGGCTGGTAGCAGTTCATATCCTATCCACTGCCACGCATGTATTCTCTATGTGTATCCCCCTCTCTCTTGTTTTGGATATCAAGACCTCATTGATTTAATTGTTCATCGGTTTAATTACCAAGACATTACCATGTCTAAAGAGTAAGGAATCAAGTTTGCACTTAAAGGCTAAAATGTTGATTGCAGGTTCATTTAAACATGAATATGAAGAATAACTTTATAAACCAAACTAGTTTCAACTAAAAATATCTTCTGTTTTCTGAATTGTGGTTACTAGTTTAGCTCTTGAATGACTGATCGTGATCCAAACAATTGCTTCTCCCATTATTTTTAATTAATTCTACAATTTTTTTCCTTGCAAGGTACATATAGTGTATTGACTTTATATATGAAGCAAGTCATAGGCACAGTTATTTGAAAATTGGAAACATGGGAGTTTCTCTTGTACTTGCCAAAATTATCCTTGGGATGCCATATAATCTGTGCAAGCACATAGGAAAAGGAGTTTAAGTTCAAAGGATAGTCTCCCACTGTGGTATTTATTCTGGACAATATATCGACAGAATTAGAAAATGTATTGTAAGTCCCTGTGGATAACTGTTATTTCTGGAATAGTCTTTTTTGACTAATTCACAGGAGTCACACCAAACCAACTTCTTTTCCTAGTAATACCTTAATGAACACCATGGACACTTGTGCTCAGATTTCATGGCCTGATAATGCTGAGAGTTACTGCAACAGGTAAACAGGATGAAAAACAGAAATCCTTCTGAGTTATACAAATATGAGGGCATTCATACAGAAACAAATCACAACAGTAGGTTTGAGATAGCCATGTGCACATCCAAAGCAGCACAAGGCAATATAGAAAAGACTTAGTTATTTTTAATTCTATTAAGTAAACTTCAGAAGCTTTGGAAACATACCCCCTGGAACAGGTTGCCCAGAGATGTGGTGGAGGCCCCATCCGTGGAGACTTTCAAGGCCAGGCTTGATGAGACTCTGAGCAACCTGATCTAGTTGAAGACGTCCCCGCTTACTGCAGGGGGGTTGGACTAGATGACCGTTAAAGGTCCCTTCCAACCCAACACGTTCTATGATTCTACGATCCCAAGATATTTATCTGAAGTTTATTTCAGATGCAGTTGGGTTACAGCTGAACAGTCTCTTTATGGAACCATTTTTCCTAGATAAAATTATTAGTTGACAGTCATAATTTTTATTTTGTTTTTCTACAAAAGGTACTTAAGGAGAAAAACAATCAAGCCTCATATTGCTCAATTGACATTTTTGGTAAAAATAAGAAGGGATCCAATCAATTTTTATTTTAGCTGAATTCCAGCTCTCACTTTGTAGAGTTGGAATCAAACATTTCATTTCAGTATTACTTTACACGACATTCATATAAATAGGTCAGTGTCAATTAACTTTTATTTATCTTTCCTTAGTTTCACTGGGGTTTTAACATTTGCAAGTTATTTTTCAGTTGCAGATTCTTGTAAACAGATATGACAGAAAATCAAAATATAGTTAGTTATATGATGAAACACCAAATCCAAATATTAAGAACATAATTAATTTGATAGGACTCAGAACGAAAAAAAAAAACAAACCAATTTTTCCAATATTTTTCACTCTGGCTTTTCTTGCAGTGTTCCCTCGAATAGTTCATATAGGCTTGGGAGGCAGCACAATTATCCCGTTAGCACACTAGGCCACTTCAGCAGGGGAA
>NC_086285.1:64160877-64225877 GCF_963924245.1 Chroicocephalus ridibundus | reverse complement strand
ATTCCTATTAAGGAGAATTTACTTGAAAAAAACCATATTTTTGTATACATAAAAGTAAAGGTTCCTTACCTTTTGTGTGTTTTGTCTTTAAGGCAGTCTACAGAGCAATGGGCTTAGAAAAAACTTCATTCTGAGTTATTATTAAATCACAGACCTCTACAAAGTAAATTGTGAGGTATAATAAATTTCTTTTTACAGCAGTATCAGAAAGATATTTTACCACCCTGAACAAGATAATTCTTTGCTTGCATAGCTCAATGCATTGCTTAGTGAGTTCAGAATTCTGTTATCATTGCATGTTCTCGCCTCAAATTAAATAAATAAATAAATCTCATGTTGCATAACATATCTTCCAGTGTCACTGGTGCACTAATTGAGGACAGAAGACTGAAGAAGTCAGCGTAGCCCCTAAAACCAATCCCACCAGCAGTATGTGAGCAGAGGCGAAACAGGACACAGCATGCAGCCTGGGATGAAACCTGCCAGTTTGCCCACGTGGCAGGTCCAGCAGCTTTTGCAGCGTGGTTGAAAAATTGGGAACACAGAAGCCTGCTGCAGATGGCTGAAATCACTGCGGTTTCATTTCTGCCATCTATATTCATTCCTATGTTTCAAGCCCTAAAGCTCCATAACTTTGGCCCCCAAAAGTTATAACTTACACCTGCAGACATACAGCACACAAATAACACAGATGGGAAGCAAATATAAAACCTCAGAGAAATACAAGTGTAGGAGTCATTCTTCCTTGTTTTACCAACGTAAAAATTAGAAACCTAGTGCAGCCTGCATACTTGGAGTTCTTCCTAGTCCATACAAAGCAGGCATATCCTGAAATCAATTCATTTTGTATTAACATGCGTGTCTACTGGAGATCTGATGAATTACCCAAACAATAATTCTCCTCATTGACTAGAGAAGAAGCACAGACAAATAAATTCGAACTTAGTGGAGAAGAACTCTACTCATCCTTTTCCTTTTATGAAGTTCTCAATGAATTCCAACACATCCAGTATCCTGGTTCCGTCGGAGACAGGGTTACTTCTCCCCAGGCTCCAGCAGGGACACAGGTATTCCATCCCATGTGAGCCATGCCCAGTCTGTAGCCAGGAGCTACCGGGGGAGCAGGCTGGGGCATCCCGTGTCCAGTCAGTGAGCAGTGGTACCGTAGCCATGTTTGTACATTCCTCTATCCATGTTATTGTTGTTGTCGTTTTCCTGTTCCCTTTGCTGTTCTGATAAACTGCCTTTGTCTCAACCCATGAGTTTTGCCTTTTTCTTCCCATTCTTCTCCCCCATGGCTGGGGGCGGGGGGAGGGAGGGGGTTAGAGAGCGCCCCGTGGAGAACCACGGTTTTTGCAGTCTGAGGCTGAACCATGACATCCAGGTTTAACATTTTATTTTATTTTCAAAACAAATCTCAAAGTACCCTGTGAGGCTTGCAAGGAAAATATTTGATTCTGATGGACTTTCCCAAGTTTTTCTTTGCAACAAAAAGTGTTTTTTGGGGAGTGCTATATTCACAGAAAATAAAGGCAATAGTAAGACGTACTAAAATAGTTTAAATAAAGCCTATTCTAATTTACCAATCCAATAAAAAGCAGCATCAGAATTTGAGAGAAACATTTATGATAAAGGCATTTCTTGAAAATACTACTATCTGGATTTCAAAAGAATTCAGACAGGATTTTCAGAAGTGTTTCATGTTAATTTTAAACTTGGTGTGAACTTCTCACTAATTTCCGTGAAAGCAGAAGTAAGTTAACACAGAAAAGTTGTGGAAAGACAAGACTTAGTACCTAAAACAGTGTGCAGTTTAGAAAGTGGGATAGTGTAGTCATGGGGGGAACTCTTGAAAGGGCCTGACTGAGCATGACCTACCTGCTGCCCCTCAAAACGTCCCACACTTCACATCACCTTGTGAATCCCAATCCATAAAATAGTTCTTTGAGGAATAATGTGAAAATGAGGAAATCTGGTTAAGGATTTTAATAATTAGGTTTTAACTTTTTGTGAAGAACATGTATTTTCTAACTTGGGTCAGCATTAAGCTTTACCTGCCAAAGGTGCTACTGTGCCTTCTAGGAAGTGTAAGTGGAAACTTCTCATCTCTGTTTTTCACTGATGTCAAGCTCCGTGGCTGGATTAGCTCTAACTGAAATATAGTCAGATGTTATATTACTGGAGTCAGAAAAGCATGATGGATTAGAGATGTAACCCCAGCTAGGTTCATTACCTAGCAGGGTATGTGTGTGCGTATGTGTTCATATACACATTTATGCAGTGGAGTTTCACCTATGTATTAAAGAGTTATTTACTATTTACTGCCCTTGCATTTTGAAAATCTGGATACTACTGTGTTAGGGAAACAACAGCTTTCCTATGGAGAGCAGTGACATGCAAATGACAGTTTGCTGTCTGCACACATCTTGCATTTTGTCTAGACTGTACTTTACCTTCTACTTTGACAATTCCCAATAAAACAATTTAAACTAAAATTAAAATTGCAGCAAATATTAATAATGAGATAACTATGTCTTCATCTTCTGCCTTGCAGGTCACCGCTTCATACGTAAGTCATTGCACCAGCCAGTAGGCATCTCTCAGGTGCACTGAAGAATCAATGATAGCGTAAGAAACTTCATGTGTTTCAGATTTGTTCCATGTGAATTAAAATAATTTGTCATGGAAATCTTAATTCAAAGGTTTTGTTCTAGAAACATAGATAAAAAATGTATTTATATGTGTATTTACTGTGGATTTTGTTATATATGCATTCCACTAGGTATAGTGAAAACTAGAAGTTTTCAGAGAAATATCCTTACTATTAATAAGTTACTACAGCAGGTGTGCAAAACAATTTTTACTTTAAAAAGGTTTCTGCTATTTACTACTTCTAAAATATAGTGATTTCCTCATCCAGATTAAAATTATTACATAGGCTTCATAGGTTCGAAAGATGCTCTAGGGCTTTGAAGCACGGTAAAGATGCTCTGGAGAAATGTGACATGCACAAGTTTATGCATAAGACACATGTTTCTCAGGAACTTGGGGATGAGTGTGCCACTGCTGAATGAAAGAACTGGGGTCGTTAGCCAGAAGGAGAGGAATCGCATCCATCAGGAGGAGCTCTATGGAGGGAGTGTGCATAAACCATGCCAGCAGCTGCTGACACAAAGTAAGAGATACAACTGCAAGTCTGAGTTTGCAAAAACTGTGGGGTAAAGGGAGAGCGCACCGGAAAACAGTCTTGAAAAGTTTCCTGTAAGGATCGTTAAAAAACACACCTTTGTCAGAAAAATTGCATCTTTCAAAGGCAAAGATGACATTTCATACATTGTCCTCCACAATAAATATGCATGAAAGAACATTCAGAAAACACAGGGGGTTTTCCCTGTCTGCATGCTATTTCCAGTCTGGATAGAGGAAGACACAAAGGAGGGCATAAGCGCACATAGTAAGTGAATGATTTGCCATATTGCCCAAAATGTTTGGGTTTCAAAAATACAGTTGAGGGACAAAGATATTTATTTTTTTTCAGCAAGTCAGACAAAAACAGTGGGAAACCATAGTAAACCACAGTTTCGGAGAATGTTCCATAATCTCAGACTGCAGAAAAGTGAAACAAGACTAAGAAGTGTAACAAAAGTACAAACTAACATATCCGTTTAAAAAATCTTTTTTTTTATCCTCCCCTCAGCAACTTTTTCACTGTTTCACTGACAATTACTGCAAAAAAACATCATGAATGCAAAGTAAAATGCAAAGGGTCGTACTGAACATCAGTGCTTGCTTAAACAAAAGTACAAGAACTTCTGTGGTGGGATCTATGGACTTTGTAAATTTGGTTTGTAGGACTTAACAGCTGATCTATTACTTTTCCAACCTCAGAAAACACAAAAATTAGTGTCTTTAAAAAAAAAGCAATAGCCTAGAAAATAAGATGAACACAAACTTCTGTGTAATCCATTATTTTTTACTTTGTCACTGGCACAAGAGGCAGGGTTATACTGATCAACACATGGAGGGAATACAATGTGCATAAGAATTCAGTGTCATTTGTAGGAGCTTGTGCCATCAGAAGATCCAGATTACTGCAAGGCAATAATCTGCAATTAATAATTGTAAAGCAATGATACAGGGAAACAAAAGCAAAGGTTTTTTCATCCCTTGTCTCTCATATGGTTGCATGCACTAGGTGTCATATTGGATTGCAATAGGAAGAGGAGGGTCTGCAATGCGAGTATTCCCATAGTTAACTATGTGCTAATTAATTATAATATTTAGGTGGTACAAGGACTGTTTAGAGGTGCAAAAAGAGGTGTGGGAAATACACATTATGGCAGAGCACAATGCAAAGCAATTCTTTCCAGCAAGGACTGAGGCACTGAATCTTGCCAGGGCCCTTCTTGGAGTGGCACAGCTCCCCTTACACAGATCGCAGAGCAAGAGGTCAAGCTAGTCTTTAAAGTCTGGAGAGATGCCTACTATGCTGAAGCAGCACTACTTCAAATACTTCAATTTGAATTAGGCACGCTCCTGGGGAATGTGACACAAAAGGATTCAGTTGAACAATAATGGCACCTGTTTTCCTGAAATCACATAAAAACCGCTGTTAATCAACTCACTATTCATCATTTTAAATATTTAATCTACACAAAAATCAAGGAACAAGATTATTCTTTTCCCCGTGCACAAAAGATGGAACACATTTCCATCGCTATGAGTAAAGACCAAATCGAACAGCTTCATATTAGCAACTACAAAACTGTAAGCAATTTTGCTGGAAGATTCTGAAGCTAAATCAGGTAGAGATCTGCAAATCTAATATCATGCAGAAGAACATGACCACTAGATGTAGACAATATCTCCCAGGGATTGTTGTTGCACTTTGTTTAAATACTCAAGTGTTTACTGAGTCATAAAGCAAGAAAAAGCAATAGAGACACCGCATCTCAAGGCAAAGAAGGGAGAAAGGGCACTGTGGTTAATTGCACCACTGGGAAAATCACTTCATAGTTGCTTTCCGTAAGCAGCTACTGTTTGCCACTGGCCAAGGCAGAGGATATCAGTCCAGTGTAGCTGGTTGTGCTAACTACCAGGCTTTTTGATAAGAGAAAAAAAGGTACAGGATGCTCCAGAAGTGCATCTAAGATTGGAAATTTTTCAGGTAGAATATTTAGTGACTTTGACATAATTCAAAACTAACCAAGGGAAGAAACAAGCCAGTAGTCTCACCACACTTGTTTTTATTTTTCTCTTCACCATCACAACTTTAATAATCCACACCTAAACAGCATATGTGGAGAGGTAGGTAGCTATAGACTTAAGGTATGAATCCACACAGCATATTCATCACAGACCAAATTAGTGTCTATACTTATTTCTTTCTGCTCTCCTAACCAACTCAGTGGGTTGCAATCAATTTAACTTTCCTTTGAAGTGATGCAAGGAACAGAGATATTTGGATAAGACAGATTTCATCATTTTACATGCTTGTAACTTTTTTTTTTACAGACTAACAAAACTTACACAGATTTTTAAATCTTTTCCTTTCTGCAGTGTCCCCAGTCAATTACCACGTACTCAGTGAAGTCTTGGCATCTTCCATTACACCCTAATGGGCAAGCTACTATATCTAAACAAATTTCATTAAAAAATGAAATGTAATCACTCCATTTCATACTCCTCAGTTCTGAGTATCTAATTCAAATAAGGTTAGCTTCCATGTACCTTTTTTTTTCATATGCGACTCAATAACTTTAAATGAAAACATCAAAAGATAATGCCACAGCTTTCTTGGTTCCACTACATCAGGAATACAAAGGTAAACTTTGGAGGCCAAATAAGGTTCTGATCAACTATGCCTCTAATTGCAGCTGCTGGTAAACATTTTCCACCCAATAGGTAAAAATTTGTGGCTCATGAAAGCAACAAAATATTCATTTAAATTTAATAGGGGGAAAAAATCTTGAGTGCTAATGATATATTTCCTCCATCTGCTCCCTAATGTTCTGCTTTTTAACACAGGTTCCAGTGAAAAGTAATGTATCAAGACACATCAGGTATTAATTAAACTGAAAGATCCTAATAACAAGATCACAACTTACTTGCATTCATTGAGCTGCTCAGGTATGCTTTGCTTCAAAAGTAAAGTATGGAGGCTGCACATATTTTTGAAAGCTTTCCTATCTCTCTCCCTACTAAAATACACAATCTTCTTGTTGTGTCCTTAATGATCAAGTTTTAAAGAAACTGATGCTAAATGTTCAGAAAACCAGCCATAATATCAAAGCTAGAAAACACACCAGCGGTGCAGAGGTTGTATATGTGTGTGAATTTAGTGCTTTAATCTTTCAAATGACCAATGAAAACATAGAATCATAGAATGGTTTGGGTTGGAAGGGACCTTAAAGATCATCTAGTTACAACCCCCAACATTGACAGACTTGAAATCAAATTGTTTCTCTTCTTGCAACATTCCTTTTTTGTCTGGTTCAATCACCAATAAGTTAAAAAAACATTCAGCTGTTTCAAACATATGAGAGTGAATGTTATGCCTGCACTCTTTATCAGGATATTTGTTCTTGGTGAACTATTTCAAAATAACCCTGCTCTTTATTACTACATCACTCTCAGACAAAATTGGACTGTTCTGGTTATGCACAGCTAGGAACATATTTATATGCAAAGAACAGGTTCTTGTACTATTTTCTGCCAACAAGCAGGAAATAATTTTGTAACTACTTAACAAGGATTTTAGTCAGAATGTGTAAGTATTTATTGATGTACATGCAAGTCACCACAGAACCTCTAAATATAATAATAATCAGCTGCTTTACCCTACGTTTAGTAATGAAAAAGCTGCCAATAACTCCTTCCTTTGGTGGCTGATTTAGTAAAACTTTTATGAAGACAGTAAATTTCATGTTTTAGTATACATGACAGTCACATTCTAGATGTTAAGATGCAAGACAAACAGAAATCAATATCCCCCAACCTGAGCATGAATTTTGTCAACTTCCAATTATTATCTTGCTTGTGGGAAAGATGAAAGTATAATTGAGGTTCCTGGTCTTGATGTCACAGAATGGATGGACAATTTCAATTGTGAAGAAATATAACCCCAGACATAACATGCTTAACCTGGCTACATTTGATAAACAGTCTATAGGTGGTATGCATTTTGTGGACCATATATTTCGTGGGAAGAAAAGCAAACTATATTAGGCTTATCTTATTTACATAGTCATTTTCCCTTAATGCTCAGGTGAAGGGAAATTTAATTTTACAGCTATACTATATTTTAGCCTACTTGCTAAAACAATATCTCCTTCAGACTATTTTGTATTGGAAAACATCACTTAAAAGGAAACTCAGGAAAGAGCAAATACAGGCATTTACCCCATTTGCAGACACAAAACTAACTTGATTAATAAACTAGACAGTAAAGAATCCGTTTTCTTATAGGAAATGGAAATTGAGCTTTTTATTTCTTGATTTGAAGAAGGGTAAGGAAAAAACTCAACCCAGAAAGCATCAGTCACCATCTTTTATCTGAAGCAAGGGTACTTGTGGGTGCCAAGACTGAAATGCAATTGTACAAGGATGGAAGGTAATGCTGGTAGACATCTCAGCACGGGTCACATCCCTTCATTTATTAGCTAGAAGCACTAGCATAAAAATATCAGTAGCAACAGGTCTGTATCCAGATATAAACTCTTGAACCTCAGTTTGCAAGGGACTCCCAATTTCAGATAATCTGTACTGCGGCGTCTGGTGTACAGGCGTAGCCTCCCCTCCATATTATGGTCCTGTGGGTCTATGAAAGGCACTGAGTCCTCCGTTTATCTCTTAGCTGCCCTGTTTTTGTCATCGTGGGGTTAATTTTAGAGCAATTAAAAAGCTGAAAGTAGATTATCAGAAGACAATTTTGAAGAATTGGCACAATCTCACTTAGGTGAAGGAGGTACAGAACTCCCACCTCGTCACTCCCAAAATGATTCTGCCCTCCTCCATCATTAACATATAAACTCCATCCCATCTCTTTGATAGTCTCCTTACAAAGTGACTAAACATGCAAACCCACTGATGCTGAACTACAGCCTAACTACTTTCTAACGAAGCCGTTTAAGCATGTGCATTTTAAAACGTTTTCAAAAGATTCAGGTGAGTAAAATTTGGTGATGGAGTGGATTCTCTCTGTGAGGACTCCCATCAAACAATGTTAATGCTACTGTAAACAGGACATTTTCAGGAACTCATTATCTTCATGTATTCATTTTTTGAAAAACACATCAACAACCAACGTAGGTATTTTGAGATAGAATATGGCAGGTGTAACCTCTGAAACTGCTTACTCTGATTACCACAGTTTTGTACCACAAAGCCTACGATAGATCCCAATGGAAAAGGGATACTTACCAGGCAATCTGGATACACACATTCAATGTTTTGTTTCAGAAATCAAAGAAAGCCTTTCTTTGAAATTTACACCATACAAAGGCACAGTCTAGACAACTCCAAGGATTATTCTTAAATTGTCCACCAACACACCAAATCTCAAAATCTTCTGAATCTACTTAGACACAGAGCTTTTCAAAAAACATAAAAACCCACATGCTCTTATATGGTATATAACACCTATATCATATTGTTACAGTAGTTCATAAAACCTGAATTAATTAATTTTTTATTTTTTTTTAATTTAGCTTTCTAAGGCTGGCTTTTCATGATTTACTCAGGTGAGATTTGCTCTGCCAATTTCCTTTGCACTCTGCTTTTTTTTGGCCTTTTTTTTTCTTTAAGAGATGGTAACAGTATCAATGGGATAAAATTCCAAAGATGACTTCTAAATTGCATTTGTCTTTGTCAGTACCTCCTACTGTCTCCCCCAGATACCTTTTTCAACATCTCTCATTCCAGAAAAAATCTAGACTGTGAGAAGAATAAAACTAAGCCTACACACCAACCTCTTCTGAGTGTAGCTACCACAGAAGCATGGTGAGCATCAGTTTCTTACCAGTGTATACATACCAGCAGAAGTCTCTAACACGGGTTGAGCTATGCTGGGAAGTATGTAGGTTCAGTTATGCTCTTTTCTTGATGCATTTTATTTCATTTGGGAGACATATACAGCACAAAAGCAGTATTCACCAATATAAATGAACATACCTTACAAGCACTTTGCTGGTATAGAATCCCTTCTTGGACCATTATTTTCATGCTTTATACAAGACAGAGAAGCTTTCAAAAATAGATAATAACACAAGTACCACCTAGAGTGAAAAATAGTTTATTGGGCAGGGGGGAATGCATGTCTTAATAACAGAGTTCTTTCCTTTTCCCTTCTTGTAGCTATGATAGAGATTCAAGCACGTTTCCTGGAAAGAGGAAAGAGACAGTATATAAAAGAATCAAAACACTATTTGGAAATCTCATGCAAGGCGGAAGACATTCCAAATCAGAAAAAAACAATATAGAGGAAAACAGGGGAGATTCAGTAGTTACAGATGTTCAAATGGGTATTTGGGATTGGCGCAAGCTCAATTCTAAAAGAAATAAAGGTAGTGGAGATGAATTCCCTGGATGAAAACAAAGAAAGGAAGCTCTTTCCGAAACACTTGCAAGGTGTGTATACATGAAGTGCCACTGGTTGTATTCAAAAATTAGATTATTCTTAAAAAAAATAATTAAAAAGAAGAGCATTTGATTCCAAACAGAACTTCTTTAACAGATGGATAGGGGAACAGCAGAATAATACAATCCCGTCTGCTGTCTGAGTCCCTGCTGAGAGCTACTTTCAAGCTGATAATACAATTCTATTTGTGGCTAAAATCGTGCTGTACTGGCAGTTTAGTTCCTCAGTTTTTTTGCGGGGGGGGAGAAAACAGATTGTTTTGTTTTGTTTTGCTTTTACTTTGTTATTATGAAGTATTGCTAAGATGTCAGTTAAAAAATGTTGAATATGTTGCCTTTTATTTTAAATCCACTTGTGCTAAAATCTGAATTGAAAGCATCTTCTGAAACCCAGTGGAAGAAATGATCTGAGCAAGAGTTTAAGTCCGTGCATTTCCAGGACCAGCGTGATGGGCGAAATGACAGATTAACATCGACTTCAATACAGTATGTATGCGTTCTTTAAACAGCGTATAGGCATAGATGTTATCTAAAAAGGACTGAATCACTGAGTTGTGGTGTTCATAGTTGTTACTTTTTAAAAACATACATAGCAGGTATGTCTGTTAATTAAAAAATAAATTAAAAAAAAAATAACCAACCAAAACAAAAAAAAACCACCAGGAGAAATGATATAAAAAGCCAGAGTGGTAGATTTCTGACTTACAGGACAGGAAGTTGTATGTTTTAATAGACATGGATCTGAAGTAAAGTATATAGCTGTCCAACATAATTTAAACTAATATAATACTTCTGTAAATACGTTAATACAGAGTGAGAGAAGGGAAAAAAGCTATATTCATTTTCCATGATGATGTTAAAATAGAAACAAGAAAGTTAGACAAAACACCTTGAACTGAGTTGCACCAAGGTACAAAGGCATTTAGTGCTCATTTCCTATATATGGATTCAGTTCGGCTCCATGACTGCTGCAAGATCAGCATCAATAGTAATTCTAGTTGCAAGCTTACACTCATCAGCAAAAGTTGTTCTTTTTTCATGAACTAGACTTATATAAGATTAATTCTAGAAATAGAAACACCACCACATAAAAACTGAACGTGTTCTTTACTGTCTCACCAGCAGCACTGTCTCTTTCACGTAAGGGGTTGACTTACATGGATTTGAAAACATGAACATGATTTTCAGTTGATTGTCCGGAACTTTTTTTACCCTAGTAGAAACAACTCACGTTATGCAATAACAGTGTTGATTATATAGAAGCTGTCACTTGCCCAGAAACAGTGCACCCAATAGAATAGCAAAGAAATATTTATTCTAATTTACAGCAATATTAATTTTTTTTTTTTACCATTAAAGTACTACAAAAGCGGAAATAGTCTTAGAAGGTATTCTCAAAAATGTGATTTTATTCTGAAAACCCACATACAATTACAATCTTCACAGACCTTTTTATAGATCCATTTGTATAATAATCAGCTGTGACACGGAAGCAGCTGAACTGCTAGGCAGAGACTGACACCAACTGTTAAGTTTGTCTCCAGTTCAGCCTGTATGACTTTTATTTCATTTCGGTAAAACTCTAGGTCCAAGGATTTAAATGTTAATGCAGATTTAACCTGCAATAATGATAACCAATATTCAAAATAACTTGAAACCCAAATGTGAAATCTTGTCACTGACCACCACACTGAGAAGTCTTCTAATACTTTTGCAGCTGTGTGGAAATTTTATTCCTGTTAATGGACTTGGCAGAACTGGCCAGGCAGCTCAGCCGCTGATACAATCAGCATTTTTTTGACCTATCTTTTATAGTCAGGATCTAGGTCAGACTGATGAGGAGGAACAGCAAAACGCCTGTACCTGGCTTTCAGGCCAAATGTCATTTTTTGCTCCCTACTACAATGAATCTGGGAATTTAGGAGCCCGGCATTTGACCACAGCGATTCTGCCTGCCTTTTGCTTGGGGTCCCATATTTTTGGTCCTCTTTGAGGTTCTCTCACCACAGTAAATCTATCTTTTTGGTAATCTGTAGTTGGAACTGCTTTCATCTACCTCTTTCTTCAAGGAACAGATTATTTATTATCAAATCCATAGCTTTTTAAAGCCAGAAGAGGTTAATAATCTTGCATGACTTGGCCTCCTGTGACTGGGGAGCCCACAGAATTTTGCCTGGTTATTCTCCTATTTAGCCCAACTAAATCATATATTTTAAGAGATCTAATCTTAATTCAAATCCCAAGTGACAGAAAATGGTTGCAATACTTAATTATACTTAAAAGTTTGTATCTTATTTCTACTTCAAACTTTTGTGACTTCCCCTTCAAACCCTTTCATCTTATTAGGTCTCTGCCTGCCTGACATAAAAAAGCTTATTGAGATCAGTGTGCAACCGTCATTATTCTCACCTTTTCAAGCCTCAAGGCCTGTACTAAGCCAAAGACTTTATATTCCACCCGGCTTACTTGGAAGAATAAGTGCAATCTGCAATTTCTGTTCCAAATAGTTCCCAGAACTTCTTCAATGTACAGGAATATTTTTCCATTCCTGCCCTTTCGGAGAGCTGAGAAAGAATTACGAAAAAAACATTTGAAGATTTCTAAGTGATATCACTCTATGTTCTCCATCTCCTATCTGACTATTTACTAAAATCTTCTCATTTCAAGTACAATTACTCCTCCACTTCCTCCTACTTCAATGGATTCCTCTTTCTGCTCTATCAATAGTAAGGGGACGGGGCGGGGGGAGCGGGAATCATTTTTCTGGGCAATATACATGCTGGGTTCATTTTTTAACATTGAGAATACTTTGCATTACTAAAAGCTTGGTTTTGTTTCTCTCCAAAGCATATCCCTTCCATGCTTTTTTGCCCCTCAAATTCAATAGAGATGAAGATAAAATGGTGAAAAAGAGAAGGAAAGAAAAGAAGAAGAAAAAAGAAAATGTTCAACATCTCCAGTTAGGTTTTTATAGTGAATTTGTTTAAAATAGCTCTGAAATAATGTGGTGGGTTAACCTTGGCTGGCTGCCAGGTGCCCACCAAACTGCTTTCTCATTCCTGCTCCTTAGCGAGACAGGGCGAGAGAGTAAGATGAAAAAGCTCATGGGTCGAGATAAGAACAGGGAGATTGCTCACCAATTACTGTCACAGGCAAAGCAGACACAACTTGGGGAAGACTAATTTAATTTATTGCCAATTAAAAAAAGAGTAGGATAGTGAGAAAACAAAACAAAACAAAAAATGCTTTCCCCCCACCCTTCCCTTCTTCCCAGGCTCAGCTTCACTCCTACCTCTTCTACCTTCTCCGCCCACCACAAGTGGGCCAGGCAGATGGGGAAGGAGGGGTTTAGAGTCGGTCTGTAGCACTTTCTCTTCACTACTCCTTACTCCTCACACTTTTTCCTGCTCCAGCGTAGGGTCCTTCCCATGGGATACAGTCCTTCCTGAACTGCTTTAACATGGGTCCTTCACACAGGCTGCAGTTCCTAACGGGAGCCTGCTCCAGCGTGGGCTCTCCATGGGCTGCAGCTCCCTTCAGGGCACATCCACCTGATCTGGCTTAGGCTTCTCCATGGGCTGCAGGGTGGATATCTGCTCCAGTGTGGTCTGCCGTGGGCTGCAGAGGAATCTCTACTCGGACTCCTGGAGCACATCCTCCCCCTCCTTCTTCACTGACCTTGGTGTCTGCAGAGTTGTTTCTCTCAGTCCTCTCTCGCACAGCTGCTGTGCAGCATTTTATACCCTTTCTTAAACATATTATCACAGAGGCACCACCAGTGTCACTGATTTGGCTCAGATTTGGCCTGTGGTGGGTCCACTTCAAAGCTGACTGGAGCTGGCTCTGTCCAGCATGGGGACGGCCCCTGAAGTTTTCTCGCAGAAGCCACCCCCGCAGCCCCCCACTACCAATACCTTGCAATGTAAAGCAAATATAATTAACAATGCATTGCAGATTCAGAAAAGGGTTTTGGTGTGCTTTTTTCAATATTTACATTAGCACTACAAACAGGGATACTCATACAAAGAGTCATCGACGGAGCAGGACTTTGAAAAAAGTAACTAGCCATTCATAATTACATTATTTTAGTTATTAGGTTGATTTTGAGTGAGTCATGTAGTAATGTAACTAAGGTTTACGTAACAATGAACAATTTGGAAGCACTTATGCTATGCAGTCTCCAGTTATGCAGCATGCATTAGTTAGGACTTGGACAATAAATGAGTAGTTTCTTGGTCTCAATGATTAAAATCATTGTAGAAGTTAATGAACTCCGCTGTGAATGGTACGGCATACAGTGCTGAAGCAACAAAAAGCAATTGCCATTCTTCATAAATTTGCCAAGGAATTCACAACTTTAAAAATTAATATTCAGCTTTTGCAGCACAGGTAGATCTTTGCACCCCCTGCCGGGTTATGCGATAACATGCACACAGGGAGAGGACGTGCATGTTGTCAGGGGGAAGTGATGCACTTTGATGTTCCATTCCTGAAGGATAATAAGCTCATAAGTACTGCACAGATATTCATAGTTTGCAGATCATGCAGAGTGAATCCAGGTTGTATTTTAGGAACAATAATATGTTAAACTGTGATGGCAAAATTAAAGAGATTGTTCTCAAACCTCAATGATTTTTTTAATAAGTAAGTATGAGGTGGTGTTAATTCTGACAAAGTTCATAAAAAGACATAACTGTACTAATCTCTAAAGCAGCACCATCTGTTTACTACTAAACAAGAACACGTCTTTTGTATGAATTTTTGAGAGGCTAAGGCTTGAAAAGGTAAATTTCTTCCCAACTGGGTCAAAGTGCTCAGCCTTATATTAAGAAAGAGTTTCCTGCTCCATTTCCACTTGTGCCTTTTTGAGACAGGCTCACAAAGAACGAAGACAAAAGTCATTATAAACATATGCTCAACTCAGCTGTGGGAATGACTAAGGTGAAATGATGAGAAATGCATAGCATTCTTTCAATGTGCCTTTCAAGCTGAAGCTCCTCCTGAAAATAAAATTACTTATTTTATTGTTTTACATTAAGAACAATTCAACTGGAGGCTTGACTTGGGGCCTTTTTGGTTTTGTAGTTTTGATTTTTTGGTCTGATGTCCCCATTTGCCCAGAAGTCAGAGCAAAGATATCATATCAAGATGAGTGACTTTTTAAATAGGCATGAAACTGGAAATAACAAATGTTTAAAACAAAAGCCAAAACCTGATCTGAAGAGATGAAACTCTGAGAAATGTCAGGTTCTGGCAAGTTTAAGATACATGTCTTGAATGTTTATCCTATTATTGTCAAGAATCTTTGAGCTTGCACAGCCTTCTATTACTTGAATAAAAACAATGAAGTGGCAGTGCAGCTGGATGGTCCTGTTGGTTCTTGACTGTCAGCAACAACACACTGAAATTCACAACTTTCTACAGCACAATATTGTAATAACAATGTAGGTACTCAAAAAATGGGGCAAGAATTTGAGTTATGCTTAGAAAAAATAAAAGAAAAAAGTGAAAATGTTGGAAATAGATATGTAAGGAGCAGATGAATAGGTTGCTAACTAATTGTCCTATTAGAAGACCTCAACCAAAAATTATTAGGAACATAGAATCGTTAGAGTTGGAAGGGACCTTTAAAGGTCACCCAGTCCAACCTCCCCTGCAATGAACAAGGACATCTTCAACCAGATAAGGTTGCCCAGAGCCCTGCCCAGATTGACCTTGAATGTTTCCGGGGATGGGGCATCTACCACCTCTCTGGGCAACCTGTTCCAGTGTCTCACTACCCTCGTTGTAAAAAATGTCTTCCTTATATCAGTTTAAATCTTCTCTCTTTTAGTTTAAAGCCATTACCCTTGTGTTATCCCTTCAGGCCCTGCTAAAAATGTTGTCTCCATCTTTATCGTAGGACCCTTTTAGGTACTGGAAGGCTGCTCTAAGGTCTCCCCAGAGCCTTCTCTTGTCCAGGCTGAACAGCCCCAACTCTCTCAGCCTGTCTTCGTAGCATAGGTGCTCCAGCCCTCTGATCATCTTCATGGCCCTCCTCTGGACTTGCTCCAGCAGGTCCATGTCCTTCTTATGTTGGGGGTCCCAGAGCCAGACACTGTACTCCAGGTGGGGTCTCACCAGAGCAGAGTAGAGGGGCAGAATCACCTTCTTCTACTGCTGGCCATGCTGCTTTTGATGCAGCCCAAGGATGAAGTAGCTTTAATCTGTAAGATCATATTTTCTGTTTACTTCTACTCACATAATTCTCTTCAGTTATATTTTGAAATGTGATATCAGAAAGTGTTAACGTGCTAAAAAGCCATTTAGTAGTAAAAGGTTAGCTGACATCTCTTTAGCAGCCTGTGTTATTTTTTAAACAAATGAAATAAATCAAAATGCATCTGGAACTTTGAGATGGATTATTAATGAAATAATTTTTTAATTGTTCAAGATTCTGAAGAAAATATTTAATTAAAAGTAGAGATAAAGACTATTTAATGCAGTATGCAGATTCACTTAAGTTGTGTCATAATGAGCACATTAATTCAGAAAATCCCAGCACATACTACCACAAAAGCAAATCTATGACACAATATAAGGAAAAATCATTACACTCAACACTTAGGAACCAAAAAGTGTCATTTTCCCAGAATCCTCAAAAAGTTTCTTCACTGCTTCAATGCAATTTAAAAAAGGTTCCTTTGAAGACAATTTAATTCAATATATAATTAAATCGGAATGTGTTACAAATATGATAAAATTAAAAATGCACAGTGACAAAAAAATATTCAAGCCCAAATTTTGAAAATATAGGCATGTGCAATTGAAGATGCCCGATATATCTTTACAGATAAATGATCTGAGCAAGAAAAGCAAGGATTAGGAACATAACAGGCTTTATGTATGAACAAGTGTCTAAGTACCTAAATGAAGTACTCAGACAATTGAAAATACATGCACAGGAGGTCTATCATCTTCAAAGCACCAGTGCAACTTGACAAACATTATGCTTTACCTACAAGTATATAATTAAAATAATGTACACAGCAAAAGGGTTGAATTAAATGCAGTCTTGATGTTGCAGTGCATGTTGCAGTTCCCATAACTCAAGAAATTAATAATCATCGTGGATTCTGATGTTAATCTTACTTTTCCTTACTATAGTAGTAAAATAATTGCTGTCATTTACAAAAGATATTTCACAACAGGAACTGGATGTTTAAGGTGAAATACTGTCTCTAGCCCCTCTCTCCACTTTACAACCTCCTGCAAATTTTCTTCTTTTAGTCCAGAATCATTCTTTTAATACAAACCAAAAAAGGAGGAGCAGTGAACACAAATGAGTTAGAGAAGTACTACTCCACCCACAGGATAAAAATGAAGGCATTTAATAGGGGAAACAAGTGTGCAGGATTTGAAAGAACAATTTTATTCCTAATATGTTCTTCCTTAAAGTGAGCTTGACTCAACTTGCAATACCACTTCGCGCCATAGACTACTCTATTAATCCCAGTGGGAAACAGTAAATAAAACAGTAAATAAAACAGTAAATTAGTAAAATTAGTAAATCCCCCAGTGGATTGAAAGATTATGAATATTTCTAGTTTGAGCGACATTACCACTTTAAGGTATCACAATAAAGGCAATTTAAGAACTCCGGTTCCTCTGTTCTTTATTCTTTTTAGTAACTCCTATAAAACAAACTCTGCATTACTCATATGTCTATATTCTACCTCCACCTAGACAGTTTGGTGTTTTTATTATCTCATTTTCTTAATCAGAAAAAAGGACTATTGTGGTTCCTCACTACCTTTGTGTAGCCAGCCATAACTCATCTAAAGGTTACCAGGGAACTTCAGGAACGCATCACACACCATCAGTGTGTTTGTGATCGGCAGTCCTTACTGCTGAGGTGACAAACCAAAGAGCAATATAAGCACTAAGATGTCAGCAAATCATTTCAGTTTGATGTAATGTCCTTGCCAGATTCACTTCTAGGTTTTTGCTGGCGTAAGCAAGAAAAGCCAAGTCCATGGAAGCCCCTCGAGAGAGAAAGCCTGCAGGAAAAGGAAAGGGCAGGAACTCCCTTCTGGAGAGGAGAGGGTGAATCAAATTCCTGGAGCGTCACGTGACATGACAAAACTCTTTAGAAAATGAAAACTGGTTGAGTGATATCTGTCTTCATTAGACTTGGAAAAACTGGTTGCAATGAAGAGTAAACTTATTCTAGCAATTTCCTGAATGAGCTTGGAGGGAGGGAGGGATACCATGCAGGAAGGGCTGGAAAAGAGTAAAGCATTTCAATTATTTTTTTTCATTTTTAAAGCAAAATTCTTTTATTTCTACATAGAAAAATATATTTGTCAACATTTCCAAAATAAGTTGTTGCTTTTCTTATTCTACACTATACCTACATGAAAGTTTAGAAAATTCCAAATACCCCAAAGATATGTTTTCTTTCCTTTTATTTACCCCCAATAAAATAGCAACAATTTCAACACTTCATTTTTGTTTCATCAGGAAATATTTTGCTCTCTCTTTTTTTTTTTTTTTTTGTCTTTTTCTTTTCCTGCAGGAGGCTAGAAGCCTACGAACACAAAGCATGAAATCTTAGTCCCTGGTGAAGTCAATAGAAAAATTCCCACTGACTTCAGTAAGAATGGGATATCATCCAGAATTCTCATATTCCTGAGACCTTTGTACTATATGCACAGTAAATTACAGATGGTGTCCACCTGACATTTTGAATTTTCCTGCTTGTCATTTTCTTTTGGTTCAGAATTTTTTTTTAACCATCTGATTTTTGAGCAGTGGGTTTCAGATATTATGAGAGGGGTGAGACATGGGGATTTTGTATCACTCTATGATGGCCCCTGCCAAGTGATAATGGATTGACATTGACAAATCCCTAAGAGCTAGACCTGACAGTTAACGGATGCTGTGAGATCAGTCTCAGAGAACAGTTTAAGGTTAAGGGGGCAAAAAAAGTGTGAATACTCCACACTTGTCTGATTTTGAGTCTTCCAAACTAAATGTGTTGAGAGCGAGAGAAAGCGAGCCAGCAAAGGGAAAGCAGGGGGAGAAGGGATGGTACAGCGAAATCTTTACATCGAACCTGACACATCAGTCATTGCAGAATTCTTCACGGACTACAGGTTGTGATGATTTATAGGTGGTAAGCTTCAATTTGGGAGGCCATAAGCACATTCTTTTATCTAGACTTCTACAGATTTGTTTCCTATGTACTCAGTAAGTAATAAGTGATTTGCTATTGATTTGTCCACAGGCAGAAGAAAAGTGGATTGGTGCTGTAACCCCAACGTGAATGGGAACTTCAGGGACATTGCTACAGAAGGGAAATGCACACAGACAGAAAAATTTACAGATACTTTTAACGTGACAAGTTCCTAGCTCCCAAATATGTTCCAGCTAAAGCTTTAATATGATCAAACTCTACACAATTGCATTAACTTTAAATTATAGTGTTTGATCACAGCTAACAACAAAAATATATGATAAAAGAAAATCCTTAACAGTCATGACCTGGAATCCCATGCAGATTCCCAACATACAGTAAGCGTTATCTTAAACAGCTTAAAATGCTGCCAAGAATAGGTACATAAAGTAAAAGTCCAACCTATATCAAATGCTTTTCCAGCTACATAACAACTTAATTATTAAATTCCATAGTTAGTGCAAAACAGTACAAAGCTATCTTCTGGGTTTTGCGTCATAAAGCTGGACGACCAGTTTGTCATTAAGGGCAATTTGCACTCTAGAAAATTTTGCCTTGATTTCTGGTCCTGAATTGCACTGTTATGGGCTTACAAACAGAATAATATACGAAAAATATCTAATGCAAAACAATGTCTTTACTGCTTCGAGAATGTCTTTCAGCATTCAAACTTACTTTCTCACATGACAAGCCATATATGAGTTGTATCTGTCTTACTATGTCCTGCCTACATCTACGTATAGTCATATTATTTTAATTACAGAATACATTAATTCATTGGTTGAGTAAATCTCAGGAGTTGCTTTTTGTTTTCTGTGAGCATTTTAAGGAATAAAATTTTACTAATATATATTGCTCATAGGCAGATATAAAGAAATGGGAGTCATGTAAAAATTGATAATACATTGCAACTATTCTTAATATTATTTGGCTAGGTGTAATAAGGGCCGAATACAATTGGCAAAGGGAATAGCTTGGACCCAACATAATTGGTAGGAAAACTCCAGTTACCTTCCAATAAGGATAAGATTTGTCCTAATATGAAAGCACAATACATAAGAATTCCTACCTTTGAAAACTTTAAATCATTTGTTGTTGTTGTTGTTGCTTTGGGGTGTTTGGTAGGTTTTTTAGACTCTACTTTGTTTCCTGTATCTTGAGGTTACTTTACAAAACCAAAGTCAGCTAAACTCCATTGTAAGCTTAATTCACTAAAAATTTCCCTGCTGAAGGTCAGCTTCCCTAAAAGCAAACGACTGGGCTTTAAGAAGCCAGTTCCTTCACCAATCAATCTTTTATATAATACTTTGAAACAATGGCAACAGTATGCCATGCTTGATAAATTTTTTTAATACCCAAATACTGGGCCTACTCTATTTTGACCAATAGTAGCTTTAGTCAGCTAAAAAAGAAACACGAAAGGGTGAGTATGAGAGGTTAGAAAGTTTGCCCTCCATGTCTGTACATGACCTAATAATAACTTGTTCTCTCTACAGAAAAATGGAGGAAAATAAAACAAAACTACAGTAAACAACTTTTTTATATTTTCTGATGACTACAAAAACGTGCCTAAGTGAAGGCCAGACACTTGTAAGGACTGACACAACTCATGTTCTAATTGATGCAATAAAGGAGTCAATCTGCTTCAGGGATCAAAAGTACTATCAGCATGAGACAGGATTTTTGTTTCTGATATGCAATCACCCATTTAAGAGATTACGTACTACAACATCAAAGTGTGTGTGTGTGCCTGCACTACCAATTTAACTTAAGAATAATTTTCATGTAGAAATCATGAAAAAAAAAATCTATATGTGTGTTGTTGTGTTTTTTTCTCCTAGGGACTGCATAACTGAGTTGATCATAGTAGCGCGATATATCACATATGTAATATGTGCATAATATGACATTAAATACTAACAGCCAAATTCTCAGGGTGAATAAAGTAGAGCTTTTCTATCCGCTTTTTGAAGCTATGTAATTTTATATTAGGTATGATCAGATCCATAGTTTATAAAGACTGTACAGTAAGTTAAGGTGCCTGGTAAATCAAAAGATCATTTACACAGACTTCCCTGTTTGTGTATAAAATAACAGCAGGTTATTGTATTTTGTTAAAACTGAAATCTTATGCCACATGAAATGAAGAGGTTTTGAAGAAAAAACGGGGGAAATCTGAGAAAAATCGAGACATCCATTTTGTGAGCACATGGGGAAAAATAGTGAAAAACGTTTTAACATATCTTGACTCTTAAAATCACTTTCAAGGCCAAACTGAGCATTAAAAGGAGACATTACGAAAGGTCCTAAAAAAGCATCACTAAGGAGCAGACCTAGATAAAAGACAGTTAATTATACTCACAGATATTTATTACCTCGAAGTGTCTAAATAAAATGTAGCTTTTAAACTATTATCCAAGCAAAACCAATGATTTTAACGGGTCCTTTTTACTCTGTATTGATATTCTGTAGAGAAAAACATACTAAGCACAATTTCTTAAAACACACTCAATACCAACGAGCATAATTTCTAAATGTAAAGAACATCCTGAAAACTAATAATAAACACTCTTTCTCCAGAGTTTGACTTTCTTAAGAACACAGCCTTGAAAACTATGCTTGCCATAAAACACAGTAAATGTGAATAAAAACCTGCGTTCCCGGTTTTTAAGGGAGGATAAGTGGTGGCAGATATATAAACAAATGCACAGTTAAAATGAAAATTCATGGAAAATAATTTTCTCAAGAGTACTTCTCTAATTTTGAAATCATAATCACAGTGTGGTTTTGCATATGGCAGATGAGAAAGACTTAAAAATGCAGACCATTGTTTAGCAAAACAAGAACGGACATTCATAAAACAGTTGAAAACCGCATGTTTACATTTAGCATTTTACTTCGCTATTTTCCTTAAAAGAAAATCTATATAAATTTATATTGTTTGTTCTTTGCTTTTCTCTGATAGTTAGAAAACAGCTGTTCTACTGCATTGGACTTTGACTGGCTAGATTGCAGGGCTCAATAATCTGTCTCTGCTCAGGGTTAAGTGATGGAATTCATTTAAATGCCCCAGAAGTAATCATCCACAAAGAGTACATTATTTCTCTTTTATGAATTTTCAAACCTAATACTGATGGGTGGCATGCAATTAAACCTGATCAATATGTAATTTAGGTGGGCTGACATGTTTTCAAATTCTCAGAATATAGATTCTTTCAATATTGCAAGAGCTTAGTGAAATACTCAGCCCTTATGAAACAGCCAAAGCACTTTAGTACAGTAAAACAACAAAAAAATGCCTATTCCAAAGATAAATGGAGGAGAAATTAAACTTACAGACAATAACTTTTCAAACAATTAATTATTTTAGTAAAAAATGAAGACTTTAGCAGAATCAAAATAACTATTTCAATAGAAATTAACATGCAGATATAGGGGCTTATGTACTGCACTATATAAAGCAGTGGATTATTGAGAATTGAGTTATGATAACAGTCAGTTATGTATCACAAATATTTCTTCTGAAAGACTATTAGCAAAAAAATAAAGAAAATTTTGTTTGTTTTTTAAAAATCTGGATTATCATAATGATTCTTTGTGTTAAGCTAATAAACAAAGAGAAGTACACTGCCTTGTGACCCAAAAGGTCACGAGTGACAGTCTCTAGTATTACTAATTACCTTGCTGTCATTTACACAATAAGAATTACACTTGAGTTCTTATAATCTTACATGGACCAATTTTTAAATTTATGACGGAGGTTCTAACCTGCCTCCTCTTCTGTTTGCACAGACAGCACCCACATTACTATCCACGAAAAACATAATCACATGCTGTTCTCTGAGAAAGCAATATTGGACAAAGCAAGAATTTTAAAATCTTTAGATACTTAAAGTACTGCTATTATAAAATTTCACTTATAAATTTGAAACTGGTTTTACGTAATGAGGAGACCAAATTGTTTGTTTTCTCTGGCTGTGATGCTTTATTATCACTTATAAACCAGATAAACACCATTTATCAGCTGCTTCTGTTTATCTTTCTTAAATTATTTTGGTATTATTTTATTTTTCATCATTACATAACTTCTGTAAATGCTGAAGATCTATGAATATTCCATAACTGTGAAGCAAAATGTGAGCATCACCTAGGATAAATTTTCAGATTATCAGACTCTGCCAAAACACGTTTTTTGTTTTAAGAGATTTTGAAATCATCCTCTTTCGCATTTATACCATAGGAAAGTATATCACTCATTCTCTTGTGAAGTTTCAATCAGACATGGCCAGAATTTTGAAATCTTTTTCTCATGAAGTGGGAACAGACCAGGAGAAAGTAGGTTCCTGATTTTCTCACAGCTATATGGGTGTAAATCTCCTATAAGTCTGTTGGCTTCAGCTATTCTGGATTTTTGCAATCTAATTGTCGGTAGATCTAACAGCTGCACGCAGACGTCTGCCCCCCACGCGCACTCAGAGACTGCGATATTCATCCCTACAGCCCAGAAAGTGACAATAGCTTTGAACTGTGCTAAGCAAGGAAAGAAATTCTGGGGCTGTCTCAGGGTCCAGGTACACTTTGCGGTGATGAGAAATGTTACCTTTCATAGTAAAGCAAGCACAATGCTGAGACAGCTGGAGAGTGTAATCTGAGTGCCTATGCACTCAAAACTCAACGGTAGGAGGTGCAAGGATATACGTGTAGCCACAAACGGGAAAAAATTAGGTAAAGTACTTGCTCTGGACTCCAGCTGGCACCTTTCCCCACTGCCTCAAGGTGCAACCAGTCCATTTTCTAAATGACCTGCCCAGCCTATGCACTACGTAGACAAGTCAGGATTTTAAATCAGCAAAGAACAGTTGTCCCTCACAAAAGCCAAATAAAAGTCATGATTATTTTGGGCCAGTTGAACAGAAGGCAGGTTTTTCTACAGAAAAGGAGTCTCTATCCATAACCAGCAGTGAAGGAATTCGGATCAAAAAGCAAGACCGCCCTACTTCCAAAATAAATATAAAAACCCCGACTGTTATACTGCATAGTTTGGTCAACTGCTGAATAAAGCATATTTGTACACACAACTTCAGTAACTTTTCCCGTATTCTGTTCGGGGGTGGATTCTAGTGAGTATCACAAAATCCAGGAACCAAAGATCACTAACAATATTATAAATTCTTGGTGAGAATATAGTAGGTTTACTTAAAAACTGCACCTCCTAGGTGTCGATGTGCAACTAAGAAGAGGTAGCAGTTACAACATAAATTGAAAATAGAAATATATTGATTTCCAGTAGGGAAAAGCACTCTAGAATCAAGCAGCTTTATAAAAAAATGCATTAAGGGTTTTCAACATCATGCTAAAAGCTGTAGGCTTAAATAGAAAACATTCATTAAAAATTTCTACAGAAAGCAATAGGTTACTATCCCAGCCGCAGAAAAGTATTTCATTTGTAAATTAATAAGCCTTTATAATAGTTACGGTTGATTGAATTTATACATTAGCTCTATTGACTGTTTATCGTTAAACTCTAGAAAGTCTTCTACAAGGATTTATTTCTCCTTTTAACAAATATGAATACGGTATCCTTGCACCACCTGACAGGAGCTCTAGTCTGAGCCCCATGGAGGAGCTGCGCACTTCCATCTTCCACCAAAATCCATGGGAGCTGGCTGATGGCAGGTGTTACACGGAGCCCAGCAGGATCCAGCCCACCCTTGCCTTTAATAAAATGCTAAGCAAGTAACTTCGATGTGTCATTTCGAAATGCCCGAAGTGATATGAAGGGGAAGACTTTCACTGAGCTATTTGCTGGTCACTGGGACAGAAATGACAAAGGATTCTGTCCATTAGTTTTTCAATACAGTGTTCAATAGCAGTAGGAAATTGATGGTGTAACAGTGGCATCGCGTTGGGGAAACTTATGATGCGGACAATAGCACTTCCAATAAAAGGGCTTTTGATTTTCTGTGTGTCAAACTGTTTTAATATTAGGGCATTTCTAGGTCAATGAAGGGTTAATGTAGCACCATAAATCATATCCAAACAAGAGCCCTTAACTGCCTGTGTCGAAGTAGTATTCTACTAAAGTCAAAAAAGCATTAAGAGAAGAAAAGGAAAAACACACACACAAAAGTAGGTTGCAAAAGCAATGCAGAGCCCACATCTATTCTGCTGCCCCAAAACTGACATTGACACAGCATAGTAAAGAGAGTGAATAATAGGTGAATTAGAAATTAATGATTCCTCTGCTATGTAAATGGCAATTAAAGGACATGCCATGCTGCAGGCTCTGTCCTAAAACTCTTCTCCATTTGTTTGGATTGAAATTCATAGCATATGTAAATGCTGGTATGTGTTTACTGAAACCTAGAAATCCGGACACAAGATGCACAGAGATGTTTCTAAATTTGTATTTACAAATCCACCTTTAAAATAGAATTTCAGGGAAAAAATGTTATGTAGCTAATTCCTTGGTATGAATAAATAATGGCTGCACAAACACATTATACCTTCAACACAGCACAGTAGCAAAACTCAATAATTTACATTGATTATAATCCTACACATCAAAGTGTTACTTTAACAAAGCAACGCAGTGGCTGCTATTTGTAAGTGCCTTCTGTCCTGTAAGGTGCTAGAAAGAACTGTTTTCCTTTCATGGTGTCAAACCATTAGGATTTTATCTCATAAAAAACATCTTTTCATCTCCATTATATGTAAGTGCAATTAATAAAATGACAAATTCAATAAAGAATAGAGGGTTTGCAGTAAAGGAATGCATTTGTTGTTTTGTTCATGCTTTTAGTTTAGAATGGCTACATCTATCACATAAGGTACAGACAAAAGGCTTTTGGAGCAAAAGAATCCTTAAGGGACATTGTCAAACAGGAGATCACAGGCCAATACTGTTTTACTACTGAAGTAGTAAGATCTACTTAGAATAAAAATTCCAGTCCAGCTTTGGGAGTTACTGTACCTCATAGTCAGTCTAAGAAAAGAATGATTCAGAACTGGGTAAACTTCGACACATTTGTCATTTAAAATCTGCAAATTCCTGCAATATTCTGTGCTAGCATGTGAAACAAATGGGCTTCTGGGAGGGAAAGCTGCATTGACAAACTCAGCAAAGAGCAATTTTCTGTCATTTAATGAAGGATGGAGGGAGGCCTTGATAAAGTACCCACTCATTACAAGTTTGGTTTTGTATGTGTGTCTGTGTGTGAGACAGAGAGAATGTGTGTGTGTTGATGAAAGGGTAATCTCACTAGTTCAATCTTCTCAGACAAGTTGGACTTGCTAAAAGCATTCTTTATTTTCTTGTAAGTTCAGTTAGACACACTTTCACGTACATAATATCTGCATGCTGGCGTTTCTTTTTGCTAAATGATGCCCAATGTTTCTCCCTGCTCATATGTTGTCTCTTTTTGTCTGAAATGCACCCGTCAATTGACCAAGTGTTCTCTCCCTCCTTAGCACACATGAAATATTATAAAAATGGGAAGTTATAGTTCCATTTATATTGCATATAAAGCAGTCAAACACTTCCAATTACGGTCAGTTTTCAGAGACAGGCAACTCTGAGCTGCATGTCATCCTAGATAACCTCTGAAAATAAGATGACAGTTACCTGTTTCTGTCCTCTGCCTGATACCAAAAGCAGAATAAACAGACTGTTTACTGTCATGAATTCAGCTTTGTTGTTTAGTACGTCTGTAGGAGGGAGGCAGTTTAACTTGGAAGAAATTAGCAAAGCATGTATTAAGAAATACTTATATGTTGTGAGTGGGTGCACGTTATCCCTTAATATATTCTCGTCCTCAAAGACTTACTATAGCTTTAAGTCAGTGAACCAACGTTCATAAAGTTGAGTAAATGAACACATTGCAGAGTGAGGGGTTTGGTGGTCAATAGGCTGCAACTAAAATATGTCACCCAATTCCATGCCTTGCTGACTGTTTTCTTTAATGACACTAAGTTTTTCATTTTCAGCTTTATAATAAAAGACTGCATTTATAACAAGTGGGATGCTTCCCACTTAAAACATATTTATCTCATCAATTCCTTTCCTATTCCTGTGGGTGAAAATTATTTCTTGCGTTTGGGGTAAAACATGATTAACTATTTGTGCTGACAAAAATTGAGACAACGTAGGTATGACTGGAACCATGACATATTTATATCTACCTCGGATTTTAAGGCATTTGACGAGCACTCAAAGGAGCAAGTATAAGGCTCCCTGAACAAGGTCCTGATTCTGCTAAAGTCAATGAGGCAGTTCCACAGTGAGTAGGATTTTCTCATGAACTTCAGTGAAAGCCTGTATCAGCTGGAATCTGTGTATATGCTGTTTTGTCTTAGATCTAAGAAGAAACAGATTAAATTCATTTTACTGGTGACTAGATTTACCTTAGACATTTTATGTCATGCAAGGCTTATAGCTATGGTTAGTAAACAAACACCAGCCTGCTAACATCATTAACCATATGCTTATATATAAATAAAGAGGTAATTTCTAAGAAGCCGTGATGGCTTAAGCTGTATTAGGGAAAAAAAAAACCAACAACCAACCAACCAACATGTAAAATAAGACTGGTTAAAAGAGAACAATCATAGTTTGTAATGCTAAAATTTCCCAGCATTTCAATTAATAAAATTGTATTTGTAACAGAAAACTAAAATTTCAGGACTGTTGTTATTGATTCCTGTTAGTTTCTATATTTTTCACATACACACATGTACACTCAGAACATGTACATGCCAATTCTATACTTCCCCTGTGTTCTACTGCCCTTTTTCTTCTGCACTGATAATAAGTAATGCATTTGAGACATTCTATATAATGCTTGGGCTGGTATTGTAAATCTGAGATATGGACAGTATTTCTTTCCCCACGTATGGAAATTGTTTACTAATAAATATTTTGATGCCTTAAAACATTGAACATCAGAACTTACTAAAAGAGTACATTTCTTGTTGTATGCCTGTTAGAATAATGATAAGTTTTCATATTAGTGCTCCGAGCTGTAAAATATTTTATTATACAATCTACATTTTTAGAACTATGTCAATATCCTAGCTAGTAAATTATTTCAAAACACATATTACAAGCATATGTCTCTGAATATAATAAGCCTTTGTGCTGGTTTTGGCTGGGACAGAGTTAGTTTTCTTCACCGTAGCTAGTATGGAGCTATGATTTGGATTTGTGTTGGAAACAGTCTGGATAACAGAGATGTTTTAGTTACTGCTGAGCAGTGCTTACACAGCGTCAAGGCCATTTCTGCTTCTTGCACCACCCCACCAGTGAGTAGGCTGGTGGTGCACAAGAAGCTGGGAGGGGACAGAGCTGGGACAGCTGACCCCAACTGACCAAAGTGATTCTGCTGCTCTGCTCTGCTCTGGTGAGACCCCACCTGGAGTACTGTGTCCAGCTCTGGAGTCCTCAGCACAAGAAGGACACGAACCTGTTGGAATGGGTCCAGGGGAAGGCCATGAAGATGGTCTGAGGGCTGGAGCACCTATGCTACGAAGACAGGCTGAGAGAGTTGGGGCTGTTCAGCCTGGAGAAGAGAAGGCTCTGGGGAGACCTTAGAGCAGCCTTCCAGTACCTAACGGGGGCCTACAGGACGGATGGGGAGGGACTCTTCATCAGGGAATGTAGTGATAGGACGAGGGGTAACGGTTTCAAACTGAAGGAGGGTAGATTTAGATTGGATATCAGGAAGAAATTCATTACTGTGAGGGTGGTGAGGCACTGGAACAGGTTGCCCAGGGAGGCTGTGGATGCCCCATCCCTGGAAGTGTTCAAGGCCAGGCTGGATGAGGCTTTGAGCAGCCTGGTCTAGTAGGATGTGTCCCTGCCCAGGGCAGGGGGGTTGGAACTAGGTGATCTTTAAGGTCCCTTCCAACCCGAACCATTCTATGATACCATATGACATCATGATCAGCAACAAAAAGCTGGGGGAAGAAAAAGGAAGGGGGGCCATTCAGAATTATGGCATTTTTTTTTCTCAAGTAACCATTACACATGATGGAGCCCCACTATTTTGGAGATTGCTGATCACTTGTCTGCCAATGGGAAGCAGTTTTGCTTTGCTTGCTTGTGTGGCTTTTGCTTTACCTATTAAACTGTCTTTACCTCAACCCACAACTTTACTCACTTATACTCTTCCAATTTTCTCCCCCATTGCAACGGTGGGGAGTGAGTGAGCATCTCTGTGGTGCTTAGTTTCCAGCTGGGGTTAAACCATGACAGCCTTATAAAGAGAAATTATCTTATATACCTTGTTCAAACAACGTGCAAAACAAAAGTTTTTAGAAGTCCTTAACACTTAGGCCTTACAGTGTTTCCGTCAAGGATCCAAAATCATGATATTCCAATACTTTTGAGAAAAGCAAAATTAGTGATTACTAACCAAAGCAGTCCCACAGGTTTGACACTGAAGCATTGCAGTAAATACAACATTCCAGCTACTATCAGTTCCCAAAATTGAGAGCCAGTGATACATTACGCATTCTGGGTCTGATTCAGCATTTGCTTGTAATGCAGTCATAAATCTGCTTTTGCTGGCCAGGTACGTCAAACTTGCAACTACTTTGTATTGTTGAAAGACATATTTGGTCCATACAGAACTCTGGTCCTTCCCTCAAATTTTTGTGCTGACAGGACCTGTGCCGCACTTGAATACAAATTAATTCTAGATCTTCTTAACACACACATGTTTTTATCCTGAAAATAAGACAACGTGTTCTAACTAGCATTTTAGCTTGCAGGCAAATGCAACATTTCATAGCACAGCTATTGAGACCGAGAAAGCTTACTGTAAGTGTCAAGTTAACACCTTTGCTTTACATAAGCAAAAGAAATAAAAGTTTACAAAAAAATCACTAAGAAACAAATACTCTAAAAAAAATGCCCAACAAGACAAACAAACAAACTACACCAAAAAAAACCCCACCCAACCTCTCAGATATCAAGCCTCACAGGCTGTAGTATAAGCAAGTCTACCTAGATAAAATTCACCTCTGCGTGAATATAACAACTTTTAACACACAACCTCATACAAATATTTGCACAGGATTGTTGCTTCAGTTAATAGCCAGAATGCATTCTAGGAATACGTTAGTGCTGTACACCCTCATTCAAGACAGCGTGGAGACTCATTACCTTACTGAAGTACTGGAGGATGCTTACTCAATGAGACGAGAGGCACTTGAAACAAAAAGCAACCTTGACTTAAAAGGCACAAAAGTGAAAATAAGACCCTGAAGTTACTGCAGCTTTCCTGAGTGTTGGTTTAAATAGCACTTTCCTGGAAGCACTTTGCTACGTCTCTTCAGAAAATGTTTTTTCCCTTCCATTTGCTGATTTGGAATGAAAATATAAAATAATAACAAAGAATGAATAACATAAACAATCAAATATTCGGAAAAATCATGAAAAATACTTAATGACAGAAAATTTGCAGCAGATTCCCAACCTTTTAACAATCTTCTAAGGAATCTTTGATTTCTAAATGATAACAATGACCGTATAATCAGGAACTAAATAGTACATATAATAAAAGCATATGTTTATGTGTTGTGTACTTTTAATGAAAGAGCCTATAATAAATTTCTAAAAGATTATGTAGCTGTTGACAAAGATTGCTTTCAAGAGGTAGACTTGAAATTAAGAATTTTTAAGAAGTTATTTTTTAATTAATATATAATTTAAGAAGTAATAAACAAAATTAAGAAGTTAAAAGAATTCCCAGCTATTTGCTCTGAAAAGCCACTTAACCCAAATTTTGTTTTAAGGTTTTTGTTTGGGTTTTGTTTTTGTTTTGTTTTGTTTTGGGGTTTTTTTTGTTGTTGTTGCTGATTACTGTCTAAACCCCATCCCTCTATAGGTTATCCATGCTGGTGCACGCAGCTGCATGGCAAACTACTGGGTTAGCAGATGGATCCTCTGTCCCAGCAGCAGCGTGCTCAGTTCAGGATCACACGGACTGTAAAGCCTTGGTATCGTTTCCATCACTACAAATCTGGATCGGTCTGCATCAAAGATTAATGAATGCAGCTTTAGTTAAATTTTTCTTCACTAGCCATGGTTAACTGGACCATACTACCCACCGGGAAATGAAAAACAGAGATGTATGGTCAAAATCCCCGTCTTCCAGAAACAATAAACACCGTGTTTTGCCAGATAGGATAAATCATGAGGCTTCTGGCTAAACTTGTACAACTGCTTCTTTTCACGACTACAAATGGTACTAAACCAGTAAAACAATCCAGAGGACTTTTTTTCTAGATCAGCAAGCAAGGTCTCCTCTTACTTACACTAACATACTCTAAACAGCTTTGCTATGGTGTATATATCTGGAGAACAATTCTCATTTTTCACCTTTGAGATAAGTAAGTAATAATGGAACATAAAAACTTCCCAAATGTCTCACAAAGATGACTGACGTTCGGATAATCTCCACATTGTTTTTCTTTCGAATATGGTCCCAAAACATCTTCCTCTCCCCCCAAAACTTACTTCCAAAAGGTCTTTGCTCCACTTGAAATGGGAAATCCGATTTGCAGGACTGACAATAAAAGTTACTGTTTCTGTGCTTGTATAAATACCAGTCTGATCAGAATACAGTATTTTATTGGATTTTTAATTTTCTTTTGAAAAGACCAAGCTATGTTAAGCAGCCTTTAGCAAGCTGTCACAGATGAGACCAATAAGCACATCCTGACTTAACACACATCAGGGGTTGCCAAGGATACACTGTCAGGGGACTAGGGTCAGGAGTCAAACTGACCAATATTGAGTAAATTACATTGGTTCGAATGATTCCCCCTGAGCTAGTAATGATATGGCATGCACATAGTTTTGCTCTGCAGACTGATAAATACTGCATTTGAAGGCTAAACAAGGAACAAAGCATGGAAAAATGATTCTCTATAGACAGCCGTAAACATTCATTCACATTATCTGCATATTAAAAAAATACCATCATTGAAATTATCTCTATTCCTTTCCCAAGGAAATGTAACAAAAGGACCGAGAATTTTCACTTCAAAAGGCAAAACAAACAATAAGCTACAATAACTGGAATAGGCAAAAGGGACCAAATCACTTTCCATATTGTGCACCTTGTACAGTCCTCTATTGATATGAAAGGTATTACAAAATCATTACTAAATAGAACTGTTCACGACACCTTCCAATAGACAGCACAACGAGCTTCCTTATTTCCCCCCTGTACTTAAGATGGGGGGAAATTTTCCAATTGTGAGTCATCTGAGAGAAATAGTAAAAATTTGGTCCCAGATTTAAAATTGTGATGCCTTTTTCTGAGTGTTTTTGGCTTGAAGGTTCTGTCTAGTACCTGAATTCCACCAAAACAATGTATGACAAATCCACTGTGAAGCAAATGAACTACACTGGCCTTGTGTTAATGTTTGAAGTAACTTTAGGCAAGGTCTACTGGCAACTGAAAGCACAAGTATATGAAAGAATGTGACACTGACCAGAAAACATATCACACAGGAGCCTTTTCTGATTTCTTTGAGGCCCAATGAGAGATGACATTTGTAAGATCAGCAAAGCTCAAATTTACATTTAGAACAGAAGTTTGCAAATGTGACATACTTCACAATTCAAAGTCTTGTTTATTTGCTCATTTTCATTGCTTATATTGCTTCTCTTATAAACTCTTCTAAGAACATCAAATAAGGATTAGGGAGAAGTATTTGACTTCTTTCTTTTCATTTCTTTAGTACATATTTTCCTTTCATGATCCTCATTTCCATCCTTTTTACAGTTCGGATTATTAGCCGAATATGGTTTTTTTCAAGGCCACATTTACTGTATTTTCTTCGAGCTATTTCTTTCTTCCTCTTTCGTTTTAATGCTTTTTCCCCTCCCTGATCCTTGCTGCCAGTGAGCACAGACAGCAGATCTTCCTTCTGCCTTCCATATCTGTGACTCCAAAATAACAGATTTAGTATCTTTCAAAACAAGGTACTTTACGCTCTGTCAACAATGCTTTAAAAATTGCTCTTGTCCCCTGTATGATGATTTTTGT
Organism: Chroicocephalus ridibundus; assembly: GCF_963924245.1. NCBI lineage: Eukaryota > Metazoa > Chordata > Aves > Charadriiformes > Laridae > Chroicocephalus > Chroicocephalus ridibundus. Next base: position 64,192,964 of record NC_086285.1, on the reverse strand, counting down.
CACCAGTGGTTATATAATATTTGCATATACATGCACATATCATTGTTTGTTACCAAACGCTCGGTACCATGTTGTGAACAGATTTCTCCATTAACCTCCTGTCAGAAAATAACATAACCTCTTTTTCTCACAAATGCAAACGGTTTCAGATCCTGTCTCTCCTCTTCTGTCACTGCTTGGGTGCTGTGCTTTGAAGATAAACTTTACTGAAGAAATACAGAAAAGCAGCTGCTGCTTACAAGATTTACACTGTTCATGCTCATTGTTGTTAAACACTAGTCACAAGCATGCTGAGAGAAGCTTACTGAACACCAACCAACTACCCATCTCTTTCTCAATTTGTACCGCTGGTGTATTAAACACAGAAGAAAAAAGGTGGAAGTTCTGTCACGGACAAAGCGAACCCTCCACTTACCTCGCGTCGGTGTTTTTTCTTTGACCTTAGTGAAACCTACCAACAAACCTCTCTGTCCAAAACCCTTCTGGGGAGGAAGGAAAGAGCAGCAGGGGACAACTGGGTGGTGTGGGGGCAAGCTTATAGGTACACTAGATTAGACGAGACAGATCCCTGTGGTCAGAGTGCAGCGGAGCGGAGAAGTGCCTGCAGAGAGAGTGACTTAGAAATTACCCAGGAGCTCCTCTTAGACAGTAGCTACTCCGCTGTTTTTGGTGCAGCCACCAGCAGAGCAGAGGAGGTAGTTTATGAAGTAGTACAGTGAGGTGCTGTCTCTCCGCTGAGTGGAGGCTGCTGACTCCCAGACCTGAGCTGTGATCCAGTTTCTGTAGTAGCAGAAGGCTACGGGTACTGCTTTTTGGCTGAGGTGAAAGCCCATGACATCACTTCTTTTGCTTTGCTGGGCAGATTTCCAGCATGCACTTAAGTGTATTCTTCCAAGAACAGCCAAAAACAACTTAGCCCCTTTTCTAGGAAAAATATATTCTCCTTGGATTTTGAGCAAGGGGAATTTTTCTACCCTCAATGAATAGAATTATATTAAAATGCAATGGATATAGTATATAAAAAAATTTCAAGCAGAAGAAAACATTATCTAAGTAGAAGAATTGTGGGCAGAACTCAAGACTGCAGGCATAAAGGACCATATATCTAAAAAATGCTGGATGCATTTTCAACATTAAATCATTTCATATTAATTTAATCTTGATCTGTATATGCAGGAAATTTGCGTTTTTCTGCTGTAGTCATCATCATGACTGAACACAGGATTTAAATATGCATCAGAAATCTCTGCTATACAGGTCCGCAAAAGGAATAACTATAGCTATCCCTCTGTATTTAGAATGGATTTTAAATGAATGCACGACAGTTACTTTATCATTGACAAATGCTATTAAGAAGATGATACATACTGGAATGCAAACTATGACAGTGAAAGAAAGTAGGGAACAGTTATAAGATCTCAGTCTACAGCAGAGCAGGGCTGGGTGTTGGTTCTTGGGACTGAACAGATGTGAGCGTGGTTACTGCCCCATTTTTCATGTGTAAATCTGGCAATGCATTTCCTGAAATCAGGAAGTTTGGTTACCCTCAGTACCCCTTATTGGTTAGGCTGGCTCTTCTATGGCAGAATATTATTTGCTGTCCCAAAATAAAAGCTTAAATTCAAATAAGCAGTACACATTCGACGGTGGGAAGTTTGATGACATGACTGGGCAAACTGGGCAAACAATACCTGTGCATTACATCCTATAGGTAGTGAGATTATTCCAAATCCTACTTAATTCAGTGTTTCAGGAGAGCTATCACAGAACTACATACAAAATGATCTATGTTTCTTCTTCTGCTGGACTAATTGTGCAAGTGAGAAAGTATGTTGCATAGAGAAGGGCACCTTACATTGCTTCATGAACTGAGCCCTAACTGATTATTTTAAGTACACTTGTTTCAGTCACATAAGCTCCACATCCTACACTGATTACATTGTAATTTCACTGTTGATATCAATAGAGATGGTGACTTATGAGTGCCGTACTAAACTTATTCCACAGCAAATAATGACTGAGATTATTAATAAATCACAGCTCCATTTATACAAAGAAGGCTAATTCTTTATAAAGCGCACTACTTAAACTACAATTAGTTTATTCATGCTCTGGCAGCAGGATATATTGTTCTAAGGAGTGCAGTAAGATCTTCACTCAAGATTTAAACTGTTGCAAACAACTCCTTTTACACAGCCAAGCTTGCACCACTGTTCGTTTGTAATGCACGGCTCGTTTTCCTGGATAATGATGCTAAGGCCTCATTTCTCCGAAAAAGACAGGTGCAAAAGAAAGAAGACTGAACAGAGCATTGCAGAGTTACTCTATTCAAATGTCTTGAATTTGATGAGAGCATTGTTTTGCTAGAGGCACTATCTAGAAGTTAATTCAGTTAATTTGAAGGACTAACGTGAGCAAATAGCTGCTGCTCACAGAAAACCAGTATGAAAAATGATGTAGTACATTCATATGCTATCTATGCAAATATCAATTTCTCATCACCTGACGGTTTTAAAAAAAAGATATGAGTTGCCTTGCACTTTTTCTGCTCATTTACTATGCAAGAATCTGCAAATGAAATCTGTTTCCCTTCTTCAATACCCACACAGCTCTATCCTTGATCAGAAAGACTAACTAGAAAAACTAACCACTGCCTCCTTTACAAAGTGAGTACAAAGCAAATGTGATCAAATCAAAATGGAAACCATCGATGAGTTTGCCTAAGCCTATAGAGACTGCATGAAGGACAAACCAGTAGAATTCTGTTGTCTTTCCAACTTATCCTTTTGCTAGAATATCTAAAACCAACTTCCATATTCCCATTTTGCCCAATTTTATGAAAGAATGCTTAAACAAAAAGACTTACAAAAGCATTACATACAAGGAACTGAAGTATTCATCCAAATACTGTATCATTATTTTTAAAATATTGTTCTTGTTGGAATGTTATGGAAACATTCGAGGTCAGGTTGGACGGGCCTCTGAGCAACCTGATCTAGTCGAAGATGTCTCTGCTCATTGCAGAGGGGTTGCACTAGATGACCTTTAAAGGTCCCTTCCAACCCAAACCATTCCATGACTCTATGACTTATATAAAAAGTATTAAAGGCAGTGCTTCACAAATTTGATCCTTTCAATGGATAAAGCCAATATTAACTAATAAAGGATCGTATTTTCAAACTATTGGAGCCATCCTAGGTAGTTATGTTAGTTGTTCAAAAGCCCAATTAAAAAAAAAAATCACTCACTGTAAAGGAGAATTACATGTTTAACAGCTTCCTACTGTATTACCAAACCCAGTAGAATCTTCTAAAATATCCCAATTTAAGGCCTCATTAACTTATGTAATAACTTGCATGGTGAATTCACAACGCTGTAGTTAAAGGTCAACAGACATTTAGGATAAATGTTTAAAAAACATTCTATAAGAAGCACTACTCTCCATTACATAGTTACAGCTAACTTGGGTGTTGCACTTGAAGTAGAGATTGAAACTAATTTTTATATAAGAAACTTATCTGAAATTATGTGCACTTAAATTTCAGAACAAATTGTCTCAAATTTTACAAGTAAATTGATGAGTTTAAGTTAAAATTAATTAAAGATGGATCTTTTAAGAAATGCAGCAATCACTTTTTCTTCAAAGGGACAGAATCACTAAACAATACAGACTTTTCAAAATTCATGGATACTGAGGATTTTCAAATTACTGACCATTTAACTCACTACTTTCGTAAGAAAATTTCATCTTTAGGGACACTGGCTAGGTGAAATGAAAATGGGGGCGGGGGTCTTTCTTTGCAGGAAGAAAATTCTATAGAGAAAAGAAATAGAAAGGGAAAATAGAGCAGCAAGATGCTGTGGATACGTGAAAGGCAGGCTGAATGAAGAAACCTAGATTCATGTTTCTCATTTGTCTCTTTGCTTTTTATCATTGCTCTGGCAATAAAGGAGAAGTAAAGGCAATTTAGCTGGCTGATATGCTTTGGTTCTTAGGATAATCCAGAGAGGAACAGGACAAACAGAACCTCAGTGGTTACTGAGGCAACCACGTCAACCATTTTGGCTTTTCAGAATAACGTTACTTTACGATAGATAAATTAACTTGATGAAGAAAAGAAGATTAATATTCCATCTTAAATAATACTTGTGAGACCACTTCAGGGATGCCATGTCCAGACTGAATTCCTCAGTTTATGAAACTGGAGTTTCATACTGGAGTAAGTCCGGTGGAGGGCCACCAAGGCAGCCGGGGGGCCGGAGCCCAGGATGTATGTGAGAGGCTGAGGGATACGGGCTTGCAGAGAAGAGAAGGGTCAGGGAGACCATATTTCTGTCTATTATTTTCAAGCAGGAGGGTCCAGAGAAGGTGGAGCCAGACTCTTCTCAGAGGTGTATTGTGACAGGACAATAGGCAACAGGCAACACTCTGAGCATGGGCAGTTTTTCTCACTGTGAGGGCGGGTGACACCGGCACAGGTATGCAGAGGAAACTGGACATCTCTGTCCTCAGAAGTGCTCAGAACTGGGCTGGAAATGGCCCTTAGCAACCTGCTGCAACGAGACCTGCTCTGAGCAGGAGCAGGTGGCCTCTGGAGGTCCCATACAAGCTAAATTCTTCTGTGGCTGCATAACGATTCAATTGAAAGCAAAATTAATTTATTTTCACTTATCATTTCAAATTTCATGTGGTTTTGATGCAGGCTTTATGGATCAATTTTTAGCATGATAGTATTATTATACATTTAAAATTTCCTTCTCTTCTCCCCCTTCTGGAAAATGCAAAAATAAATAAAAAGTCCCCATTCACAGTGCACACTCCTCACAATGTACATCCCTGTAAAAGAAATACACACTGTCTTTGTGCATTTTGGAAGGTAATGCTGATCCGTGGAAAACACATTTGTTTCTTAGTTTCAAATACTGATAAGCATAATAATTACAACGTACGCTAACCCTGACTAGCACTGTTCAACCCAAGTCTCTAGTCCAAATGTTTTTATCCTGGAATCAAGACTGAATAATCAAAGAACCTTCATGAAACTTTACATTCACATAAATCATCTACCAAGTAATTCTTAATAATGAGAAAAGTGAAAAGGAGCTCGATTTAGTGAGAAAATAATTTCCTGTTTATCGTCAAAGCAAATGATCAGCTATCCTGAATAAGCCTCTTTAAAATTAAGAGGAGATGATTTTAGAGTCATGGGATCTTAAAAATAAAAATTGTGTTCTTTCTTACTTATGAAGTTTGAAAAAAAAAATCACTTTATTTTTTAAAAATTCCCATGACAAATTCATCCATTCTAATAAAATACTTAATTTTAATCAAATCCGTACTTCTGTAAAAGAATATTTTAACATCCAGATTTCATGTTGGCTAGAATGTCACAGGTTTGCACATAGTTATATAGCATTACAGTTTATATATATTTTATACTTCTATTTTAACACTTATATTTTACAATAGATTTTATACTTATTGCTTGAATTGTTGATACAGGTATTCCCCTCAGCCGCTCAGGACTTTGCAGTGTTCAGTTACTTGGGGAGACAGCAGTAGTGTCACAGCATACAGCGTGGATGCGCCCAAAGCAAGAGTCATGGACAGCAAGGGAGGCCAGAAGAAGGGAAATGCTCTTTTGCCTCAATAGACAGATTCTTCTCAATCTCTAGTGTGTCACATCAGGCCGTTCAGGAACATTTGTTCTGAAATACAAGATACCAGTGAATATCCTATCTCCAGTTGAGGAGACTGGTCTTAAATGAGTAAAATGAGGAAAAAAATCTGCACATTTCAGGGCTACACTAAAGGAACCACATTCAAATAGAGAAAGAATTGAAGCAAGTTCTTTGGTTTGATGGGAAAGTCACATTTATTCTCAAGGAGCAGAAATCCTATGTTTTGCATTCTATTACAAGCATAGACCATGAGAATGTTGGAATGTGGTGAGGGACTGCTACACATTACGAGGACATTGGGTGGATCTACGTTAATGTTTTAGTTTGGCAGTGCACTTTGGAAGCTAATTTCTTGACTGCATTCAGTTATTGTGCTTTGGTTTGCATTGTGGGGCGGTTAAAAAACACGTGGCTGGATTCTTTTCTGATGCAACTCAAGTACACTAAATTTAGTGCTCTCCAGCTGCTACTGTGAATTCGGTCCACATGACGAGATTAGAGCTAATCCAAAATTAAGTCATCAAAATAGGTATGAATATTGGGTCTTCAGTGACAGTTGCTTCTTTATACACAGAGATCCACTTCTTTTTGCACTGATTACTGTAGAGACAGGTTTAAAGACTTAGAAACTACTGCAAATTTCCTCGCATGCCTTGGCTTTGGAAGTTGTGTGTAGACCTAACTGCCTTTTTCCAAATATATTGTCCTCAGGCCCTCATATGATGTTTCTGGCTATAATAGCTGTTCCCCTGTTTCTACTTAGATTTTTAAGTTCCTACAATTGTTCTTATCTGAATGATCAATTTAATACATCCCTTAAAGGAGATATGTAACTATTCACTCTTCTGTAGAGAAGAATCATTCAGAAGAGCAGTAACTCAGTAAAAGGCTCCAAACTTGGACTGTCTCCTGTTCCAGGCAGTAATTAGTCTTCAGAGAACAGAGGACATGCTTTTGTGAAGGAAGAAATAGAAAAAATTACTCCCAGTTTCTATAGAAATGGTAGCTTCTTTACCATGGGTTCTCCGTAGTCTCACATAAATTGCTCTGGTAATGAAATGTTGTAGTACTTTGTCTGGCACAAGGCAGGCTAGACCCTTTGTGATGTTAAGGTTGAAATTTTATGCGTCAAAAGCAAGCCCAGCTTGATAACCAGATCATGGGTGTGCCAAAAACACCCACACACCATTTGGTCACACACATTTATAGTAATTCTGAAAAAGAACATAATACAGACCAGATCTGATTCTAGACTACATCACTATGGCTTGGATTTAATACGTTTTTCTAGGAAAGCACTTAAGCAGATTCTCATGGCTGACTTACATTAATGAGACTTAATTACATGCATAATATAAGTGCTTTACTGCTTTCCCAAAGAAGGTTCCATATGAGGACGATGGCATTTTAGTCCCTTATTCTTCAGATAATGTTCAAAACTCACACTACTCAACATGTATTATTTCCTCGCACACTTCTTCAAATTTTTTGAGTTAAACAGTTAGTATTTAAAGATTATATTTTATTATTATTATATATGATATGTTATGACTGATCCCCATAAGTGTCTTGTTTATTTTCTCTTAAACTCATAAATGTCTTTTTTTCAGGACTTCAGCAGAAAGTTGGTAAAAAATAAAAAGTAAAACATATAACACTTTATTCACCAGAAATACATAAGCAACATTACATTCTGAATTAAAACAAAATCCGTGAAACTCAGGCAAAACACCTACCTTGCTTTAGAATTTCATATCTTATTAGGGACACATCTTGATTAGAGTCATTTGCAAGACTATAAGGGCCTGCACAAAACGCTTAACGAAGTATCTACAGACTATAAGCATCAGTTCAACCTGAGAGTTTTGTGGCAACCCATTTTTTGCACAGTTGAAACCAATCTCTTCACATGACTTCAGAAGAGATATTTCTTTATGATTGAAAAAAAATTCTGGCAAGCAAAAGAAGAAAATATAACAAATGCTTAAAGTACTTCCTGTCAGTTGCTATATACACATTTTTAGATAATAACATTGGGTTGGGGGATTTTTCAGGTATCACTTGCGTTTTATATACACACACACGTTTTCTTGCCAAACTGAAAGGAAGCTTTGTAATCTTCCATATAACGTCTGTGCTTTTTCACCTCACAGTTAGGCGAGCTATTAATTTCTTGAGTAAAGGGGATATTACAGCAGCTTGGCAGAGAGATGTCTCAGCAGCAGGCAAAAAACGAGTACTTGCCTAAAAAAGTGTCAAAATGTGGATGTGCCTCCAATAATTTAAAAAATAGAAGGTGATAAGTTGAAAATGTCAGGTAATTGGCAGACAGATAGAAAGTTAAACTGTGTCCTCAGTGAAGAAAATTAACCAGCAGCTGCCAGCAGAGGCCCCAAGGTCATCTGAATGTCAGAACCAAGTAAGGGACAATCATTCAGAAGGGGTTCGCTGCTGATATTTGCCCTCCCTGGTCATTTTCAGATCTCCCAGGAACTGCCCTGAACTACTGCCAACATGTGTTCATTTCTAAAAATTACACAGATTGTGATTTATTACCCATCACGCTACAAAAATCCATTGTGAATTAAATCAGCCCTTTGTTTAAATTGCTACCCTGCAATACGTATCATATCATCATAAATGACATTGAAGTTATAATCTACAGTAGTCTGCTTCAGCCACTGATAAGGCTCCACCAAGGGACGATCAATACTTACTATTCATTTTTGAAATTATCTTCACATTGATCCCTGAACAAGCGCCAGCAACACAGAGGCACAGTGGCTTTAATACAATAATTATATAAAGGTTTACAGGCTCATCCTCCCAGCCAATAAAAGCTGTCAGCTGGCAGGGACAGTTACAATCCCATAATCCATCAAAATGCTGTTCTCTGACCTATGGGCTTCTGGGCTTTCGGTAGACCTCGATAAACATGCTTATAGAGCAGAGAATAGCAACAAACACTAGCAAGCAAAAGCATCAGATTCATATTACCGATTACAAAAAATTATCTCTTACAGCACATCACCCTTTTTATCAAAGCAACAGAGAGGTGCATTTTTATTGTAATTCACCAAAGAGTAAGTGACTGGATGCGTGTGTATATTCTCGTACAAATTTGGTCTGTTCTTTTCAGCAGGTGACTTTGGACCAAATTATAAACTATAATAAAGTAAGCTCATGGAGCTAGTATTAGATATAGCTAATTTAGAGAGGAACAGCTAAACACTCTAGACACAGAAGAAGAAGACTACTAATAGTCTGAAAGTAAAATGCTGAGAGCCTAAGAATAAAAGGAAACTACCATCCAGGGGCAAATGAAAATCCGGATTAAGTGGATTGTGAATGACTCTGTAGCATTCAGACAAGATGCCAAGCTTTTTTTTTTTTTTTTGTATGTGGGAATTTGTATTTTCACACAGATGGGGCTAAGCAAATCGGTTTATTTATTAGTTGAGCCATACAAGTTCAAATCTTTCACATCAATTGAATTTGTATAAAAGAGGGGAGTGGTTATTTTATAAGAAAAGCATTTGGTGAAATTGTAAAGATTTACTCCAGCTACGTACTGTCTGATGATTCCAGAATAAAAATAAGGTAACATGGATTTAAGGCAGAAGTTTTAGGGAAAAAGAAGGCAGAGAAGAAAATTTAAGATATGGAACAAACAAACAAACAAAGAAAAAAGAGAGAGAGCAAATAAGAGGAACTGGTACAATGCAGGAATACTTAATGATGTATAACGTCAACACTGCTTCTTGTATTGTTGTCTGCCACACCGGTTATACCCCTCCTTTACTGATCCCATTGTCAGCTTCACAGTATTATCATGTACACGAGAAGCACAGAACCTGGCTGGCATTAGCAGGCACAATTTGCGTTTCAAGTTCATCCTTTAAATGCCCTATTTGACTTACAAGAATACTGATTAACAGCTCTCTATTTGCTTTTTCGCCATCCGAAATTATGTTAAAAAAATTAAGAAAGAATTCCTATGATACAATTCTACTATTGGGTACAGGGAAAAGAAAAATTGAATTTTCAAGTTTCACAGCATTATGTCGAATTCTTTTAAAAAAGAGGTGCAATTTCTAGAGAACTTTTCCTGGTTCCTTCTGTGGTTTGCGAGGTTTTTGGTTTGTTTCTGACCAACACAGAAGACAACCCACTATGGTATAATTTGACTTAGCTCCAATGTTTAAGTGCAACAAATTATATTTAACAGCCGAGAACCTTGCCTGTGACTTGACTTTTGAAGCTGTAGAGCACACATTAAATGTTTTTAATGTCAACAAAACACAGGCATAAAGCTGATGCAAGCTGCGGGTAAGTACAATCTAAGTAGGAATACAGTCACATTTCAAATCTCTTAATTCAGACCTTAATGTTTACGTTAAGTATTTGATAAAGCAAAAGTTTTTCTTAGAAAGAGACTTAACTTTCTTTTCTGTTTGGTTTTTTTTTTCTTTTTCTGTGATCAGCGATAAAAGGATTTTATTTTTTTCCTCTACCTACAGAAAGTATTGTTCCTTAGTGTGAAATACAATTTAAATCATGGAATTCCTCCTTTGAAGTACTACTTTCTTCTAACTGTTTCAAAGACTAATACATGTGTATATTTAAATTGTATAAAAAGGCTTTCTCCACTGATAGCAGTAAAAGATGGAACAGCTGCCACCCATTAACATGCAACAGTAACCAAAGTAATGTTGTGCAATAAAAACAGATCTCTTCTTCACAACAAAAAAAAGCGTGCAGCGGCCCTTGTGAGGTCAAGTGTGTTGCCCTGATCCTCTAACTTTCATATATGCAAACTTTGATGGCCTGTTGATAATTACTAATTTTCATCTCTGTTCTTTTAGAGATGCAAAGGAAAATAGTGTTTTCCTACATGATCTCAGAGAGTGCATCAGTTGTTCTTAGAAGCACAAAGCATCTTGGATCTTTAAAAAAAAATTCCCATACAGAATAATGACTCTAAAATGCCAAGTTAATTGTACCCAAATGACTACAGCAATATCCATAGCCTTAACTGTCGACTTACACTTGGGTCTTAAAGTTAATATGGGTTAAATCTTGCACAGGATTGCCTATGCTTCCCAAATTACTCCCCCCCCAAAATGTTTGTGATCGTACGTTAGTCATATACCTCGGATGACACCTGGATCACCCTGTTCCTTTCAGTGAGTTCGCGCAGGTAAGACTGATTAGTACTCTAATTGAGAATTAATAAACACTCCAGTTAATGACAGTTATAGAATTCCCATTGCCCCTTATTGATTGCATGGGCTTTGCAGGCTGGCGGTAGTCCGTAAAAGAAAAACCACCATACCTACATAAAAACATGCCCTTCCCAAGCCACACACATTTTGAAAAATAACATGCAACGTATGAAGGAAATACAGAAAACTACTACTGCAACAATATTACTTAATTCTAAGCCATATATAACTTTGTTCCCAGGCTTGGACTTCCTCTCCTATCAACCACCTCTTCCCATTTCAGTAGCAACTCAACATGTATGCAGGAGTTAAAGACCCATATTAAATCAACGCTCCAATTCCCTGACAATGCAGGATTCTTCCCCACAGCGCATGTAGGCAATAACACGCCTAAAGAAGGACAAATTATAAAATCAACCCACCATAATTTGGGTTTTGTCATCGAGTTATGTGAAAAGGCTGGAGTAATTTGCCAACATAAAGATGGTCTCATACAGTGTACTGTCGACAGCTAGTATTGTAATGATAATGAAGCTATCTCTCTAGAACTGACACAGATGCATAAAGTGGTTTTTGAATCTGATATTAGCAACAGACACTCAAAACAAAATTGAAATATTCTTATACATTTAAAGGATTAATATAAATAGGTCTTTAGGAATACAAATGCTTGAAGCTTCAACTCCAGTAGCTATGTTTTAAAACGAGACAGTAAAACTTCGCTTTTTGCTAAAGCTTCTTCAGACAAAAGGGGTTTGCATGAAATTTGAGAATCCAAAAGCAACTGGTTTGGACATTTTGAGGTTATAGCATGATGGCACCATATCGATATTTTGAACTATTAAATCTGAACGAGGTGTAAAAATAGGCAATGTTTGTGAAAGAAAGGGATACATGAAGAAGGGTCAGCTAAAAATGTAAGCCAAGCTAGATATACTGGAACACACACATCTTTGTTTTAATCCTGTCAGGGCTCCTAGAATATTTTTCATGTAACTAATGGGAGATTAATCGTTAGTTTAATAGATGTTTCGAGTACCATTGACCTATATGAACAAACATAATAATATAAAAAATAATTTAGACTTTTCTTTGGCATACTAAATAGGATAACATCAGCTCAGGTTTTAGGATACTATATCTAAAATAAATGCACATAAAAATATATATTTTCTAATACATCATTAGGGGAGATCATGGATAAATTGATTGATGAATAAAAAATCGTAGAGCATAATTATTATTTTCAATTTACAGATCCTATGTGGATCCACATAGCCATATAGAAATGTGAGTCTTTTCTGACACCATGATATCATTTCCTAAAAACCAATAATTGAAATTTGTATTTAGACAAAAAAAAAAAAAGAGGGGACAGAACAGAAAATTATTTCACCATTAACAGAGTCATTCTAGCAGGTAGATGTGGAAGCTGAAAGTTCAAGAGAAATAAGAACAGTCTAAAGACAGTTTTTTAGCATAAAGGAGAAGGAACTGTCAAAGCTCTAACATTAAACCAACACATGAGGAAGAAAAAAAGGTAAAGATCTGCACAGGAGAAGGAATTATTCTGTCAGAGATAGCAGAATGATCAAGAAAAATAAATTAGGTCCTCCATAATGTAGATAAACAGGTGTGGCTTTTGTAAAGGGAATACACTGCCATCTGTTAAGTAAAAGCCATGTTTTAATGGTTTGTAGCAAGAGTTTAAGTAAAAGTAATTTAGTTAGTAGAGTAGAGTTAGCAGCAGAGTTTAATTTGCTTGTAGAAGGACAAGACGAGAAAGTTGCATCACTAGAAGCAGATAATTCAGAAAAAAAAGGCAAGAAACAGGTTAGATTAGAAATATTAATTTAAAAAATGAACAAATCCTGGCCTTGTGTTTTGGTTTTAATTGACAGTCAAGAAAGAGTAGAAGAATACTGCACTGAAAAAAAGAGGTTTGGTGAATCCTTGGAAAATAAGGGCAGACAAGTAAGAAATTAAAATATAACAATCATTCAGAAAAAGGAATTATATGTTTGTCCTCATACCACTGATTTCTTGAGGAAGGGGGAAAGAGATGCCAGAAGAAAGAAATAAAAGGTAGGGTATAGCTGATGATTTCAAGTATCAAGCTTCACTCTTCAAACAAAACATCAGTTGTGAGCTAGGAGAACGAAATATGGAGATTTGAGGAGGGGAAAAAAATAAAAAATAATCACCTCTGCAAGCATAGTGGTAACTTCAGAGTGATCCAATATTGAAGTGTGGAAAATAGGTTACAGAAACCAGTACCAAAGTTATAGTACTGTATGGGGTCCCACTACTTCCTCTGAAGAGTCACAGTTGGACCTCAGTGGCAAGGCATTGCAGAGCTCGCCAGACAAGAGGTCTTCCTGCTTGCCAGAGGGTATCCTTCTTGTTCAACCTGGGCTTCCACTTAAAATTACTGTCCTACACCAAAATGGTCATTATATGTGGTACAGCTATATAGGATTCTGTAAAGCAGGTTTAAAACCATGAACACGGTGCATATTCAGGATCTTCTAGAAGTGACTACAAACTGGTACAATTCTGTAACAGAGAATAAGGAGAAAACTGACCTTCACATGTTAGCAAGAACAGAAGATATGTGATCAGCAAGACAGAAATTAAGGCAAAAATCCATGTTCCATTCATGGACTGCCCAAAGAGGGTTAATTCATCTGGAGATATTTTGTTTTAGGAAGAAGAAAAGACTAGTAGCAATGCAGGTAGAGGAAGCAGAATATGTTTTTATGCATATCCAGTGTAAATCTACACAGGATCCAGCCTACTCAGGTCCTAGAAGTGGAAACAAACTCGAGAGAGGAATACTCCAAAGAATGGTAGGGAAGTGGTGAAGGGGTGAGAGTTGACAATGGCCTTTGAAGGTCAATGCAAACAACTGTGGGAAAAAGAAAAAAAAAGTCAGGCACTTCCTGTTATTTTTTATCATTTCCAGATGAATTATCTGTTGCAGTCCTACATATCCAGGACAAGTAGAGACTAGGATCTATGGATGAAGGCAGTAGTCTTCGAGATGCAGGATATTTTCCAGGGTTGGAAGTTATATTGTAAGGTACTACCGGCAGGATAGCAGAAGGTGAGCATGAAGATGGCCTGAAGTCCTGTTTAAGGATGTCTAACTGTGTCTTCGTATATTTATTATCTCTTCAGTTACTAAATCCCATACTCTGTGTATGTGTAGTAAGAGGCAAAAACACACAGAAGGTCCTACTTAGGCAAGAATTTTTCTCTGTCTTTATATTAAGACATGAGCTTTTGCATCTTATTGTCTCCTCTCATCTGGTTGAGGAGTGGGAGTGGGAGAGTTGCTGGGTGGACAAGTGGCAGGCAGCCAAGGCCAACACCATAGGTAAACAATGAATGAGCTGCTGACGTCATAGACCATATGTAATTTAGCAAATTATGTTCTATTTTATCTCGATGAAGAAAAAAAATTTGGTCATCCAACATTAAGCAAGTCTCAGTAACATAAAATGTAATAGTGCTTTCACATAAATTTGGGCTGGGAAAAAAATCAGACAGAAGTTATTGCCAGTGTAGCTAGGTTCCCTTAACCTTCTCCTGTGTAAAGAAGCTGAATACCATTTAAATAAAATTAATCTCAACAGTCCTGAAAGTTCCATCATCTACTGTGCATCAAAAACTTTCAAAGGTAGGATAAGACACCATTACAAAGGTTTGGCTGAGTCACTTTATTGAATCTTTGCCAAGTATGGATTTCCTACAAGAGCCTGGTACTTTTAGTTATTCAGTAGAAAAGGGTTGGTACTAAACAGCTTTTTTATGAGATGTAAAGATACAGGATGGTTTCAGGAATCATTCTGATGAGCTTCCAAGGTAAGAAAGTGAAAACTTTTCCAAAAAGGCTGCAGAGATATGAATATGCTTTTGTTAAACAGAATCTGTTCATCTGCCTCTGAATTAGGCACTTGGTAAACATGTTCACCACTAAAAGACTTCTCAGAAGAGCAACTTAAAAAGTAGCAGTTGCCTGAAGGCCACATTAAAGTAAACTCCCAGCAGCACTGTGCAGAATTTTGCCTTGGGGACTGGTTGTATGAGTTTGACACAAATTCTGTTTCCTTAATTTGAATCAAGTACAAAGATTATTCCTCAAATGCCTGTCTTTGCAACTCTATATCCTCAGCTATATTCAAGATATTCTGTCTGTAAGTATCAATCACGATTACTTTTCTATTGCCATTATTACATTGATCCACAGTTTCCTATACACGGTTCTGACAACTGACTCAATATAGTATATTATGCATTTGAGAAACAAAAACACTGCTCTCTTTTGCACCAACTAAAGTGTACAGAGCAGGATATCTACAATCAAAAAACCACTTATGTGAATTCCAAATGATTTTCTCTAAAGCAAGACTCCTTTAGAGATATACAACATGAAGTTGCCTAAATCTAATGAAAATATCACACCAGATCAAATACTAAATGCTAATATACTCTAACTGTACATACAGCAGAATGATATTCAAATAATTCAATCTGTTTCTAAAGGACACATTCTTTCAGGATCTAGTATTCCAATGAACAGGATGTGGAATCAGGAGAATGCTTATTTGGACTTATTAATTGCTATAGTAATTGCATGGTTGCTAAAAAAGGAACAAACTACATAAATTTGACGAGTAATTCATAACAGCTTTCCTTTTCCTACTGTTATCGGAACGGAAATTCATTCTCTTCAGCATCCAAAGAGGTATTATTTTTTTGTTTTTAAAGGCCAATTTAAACAAAAATAGGTTTTAAAAAAGGTAATAATACTCAGAACAGTTTGGTAACATGCACATCTTCTGACCAATGTGATATAAATGATGGGTAATTGCCACAAAAGTGTATGCTGCTTTACATACAGACAATATTAGAAGGAAACTAGTTGTGCCTTCTCCTGCTGTAACACATTTTAAAAGATTGCAAATATTTGAAAAGAACCAGTGCTCTGCAGGTAGGACGTTTGGCTATGAATTGGTACTGGAATGATAGTGTAAAGCCCCTGTTGTAAGCTCTTGCCAGGATCACAAATGTGACTGATTAGTTTCCTTATCTCTCTACCTTTTTCACAGCCAATTCTACGGTTTCCATACATCCATTTCCAACCATTTTTTTCTCCTGTTTTAAGTTGACCTTTCTTCAATATCCATAACAAAAGCAATACATCACTTGCAGAGTGCTATCCAAGAAGTTGATTATGGAAAATTTGAAATAAAACTGTATCCGCTCCTTCTGTTTTGGTGTTTATAAAATCTTTACAGGTCAAAAGTTAATGTGTTTAGTGTTAATGTTTTAAACATTTAAATTATTTAAATATTTTAAAGATTTTTCCAAAACAGTTGGAGGAATGTATTATTCATGATGGGAGCCATCAGAGGACATGACTGACATGTGGAATTGAAAAAAAAAAAAAAAAAAAGTGAATCAAGAGGTACACAAACTATAAAATGCACTTTCTTGTGTAGGAGCTTTGCCCTTTGCAAGATTCAATAGTATTCGGTACAGCACCAGTGTCATGTCAGCCATCCTTCACATTCATGGAAATACCTCAACAATCTTGATATGTCCACTTAGACCACTTGGAAGATGCTAATAAAAAAGAAAGGTTGCTCAAATTGCTAGGGGGTGAAAATTTGTTGAACAATTATTGTAGATAGATAAGCTGAAAATTACTAATAAATAATGGTTATTTTTCTTAAGTGAAATGATAGTCTCTATTGTATATGAAAACAATTTTAGAACGTTTATAGTACATAGTTTTTATACAATATAACTGCAATGCAGTTATAGGGACTTTATTTTCCCAATGAGGATGTGAAACAACATGAAAAGAAATTATGTTGACAGGACTTTAGCAGTCACAGTAACATATATGAGGACAAACACACCAACTGCAACTCTTAGGATTACAGATTTCAAACAATAGAGGGCTCCTTCCCAGAAACTGCATTACTGAATACACACGGACGTCTCTCACTCATTTGTTGTCTCAGCCGTGTAGAAGAGTCTCAGTGTATGCTTCTAGGTCATTACAACATTAGATAATATCTCATATAAATGTTAAATGACAGTCACATAAGGACATATATGAAATACTAAAGATACTCTAGAAACTTTCTCTTGTATTTTTATTTAATTGCTTTCGACTTATAACAATAGAAAAGTAGTGGGCTGTGGAAGAACAGCACTTGCCCGAACAACAGACGATGTATCTATTATCTCACTTCCATGAAGGTCATCGACCTATGACAGTTGGAGTAGCAGAAACATTAGAAATCATGTGCAATTTAATCTTTACACAAATAAAGGAAAAGTATCACAATGCCTGAATAATGAAGAGTCTCTCAGAGAAAAAGAAAAGTCTGTCCCTGAGGATATTCTTCATTTTCTTTCCTGAACTGTTCCAATGCGTTCACACTATGAGATTCACTCACTGTGCTGACACACGTATTAATAGTATTTTGGCTGGAAGAGTGTAGATGTTCTAAAGTGATTGCAAAGTGCAGCTGTGACTCAGTTCTCCTTTCATTCATTCATTACTTCTCCATGTCAATTCTGGGAGACTATTGTTCACGGAGAAACTGTCATCAGGATTGAAATTAACTGTTTTTTCTCCTACTTCAGGCAAGAGTGTTTTTATGTTCCCTGCTTTCCAGAACATGCTACCTTATCTTTTACAAGGTTGGGGATGAAAACATTATATCAGTTCCATTTGAAAATAAAAAAAAATCACGAAAATATGGAGGAGGGTACAAAACAAAAGAAGATACCTACAAAAGCATTTTCATAGTATCAGTCTATATTCCTCTTATGACAATTTAGAAATCAAGCAAGCAAAAATAAAGCACTTCCTATTGCAATTCTCAGTAAGCTAATAGATAATAATGGATAACAACACAAGTTTATTTTCTGCTCACTGAAAATGGAACCTCTATGTCTTCAAGAAAGGAATGGGGAAAAAAATTAATCAAGAGTCAGAAGAGGTCACCTGTTTCATCTTGTTGTTATTTAACTGAAAAGAAAGGGTATAAAAATTATTTTTACAAAAAAAAAAATTCTGGTGTTGACAAGCTGCAAGTAACCTGAATTCTTCATTGGTCTATCTTTAACAATGTTATTAGGTGAAGACTATGAAGATTTTACTTTATTTTTAAATATCAGGCTGCAGTTTTTAGAATACTGTGGGAAAGACAAGCTTCCCCTTAGAATCAGTATTTTATTTTTCACTGTTTGTTATACTAAATTCAACATCAAAAAAAATCAAAATAAAACATTTCAACACAACCAAATCAGAGTACGGTTTTTATTGACAACGGAGTCAGTGTTTTCCAATGGAATATTATTATTCCAGAAAAACATCAGCCTAAAAGATTTTTTAAATATATTTAAGAAAATTACTATTTTTCAAAATATTAACAGAAAAAAAAATACATCTAATTCCATGATAAATTAGACTTTTGTAGTTGCGACAATTGAGGGTTATCTTTAGCTAACACAAGCCCTTCCATTGCTGTTCTACAACCTGAAGGCTTGGAGAAGAACCGTTGTTTTGTTAATATAAATTAAAGTATACCATTTTTCCACTTGGAGAAGGAGGTGGAGAATTTATTCTCTTTTATTCTTATCACCAAGGAATTAAGATTTGTTATGAAGAGGGAAAGAGAGGAAATGTGGCAATTTTTAATAAATTCTAAACAGCACTGTTTAGAAAGGTTCTAGGTTTTGCCTGAAATATTCCTTGAAGGTGCCTTTCAGTGAAAGTACCCAGCCAATACCTGAAATAGATACATCTTTCAATACAGTTGTCCATCTCCATCAGCATATTGGGTCAGGGAATTATTATATCTAAATTGCATGTTTGGCTAATTATAATGATGCAACTGAAGCATGAAAGAACGGCATTTGAAAAAAATTAAAAACTTCATTTGTTATTCCAAGATAACAAAACTCAAGATGATTCATTTTTTCCCAGATAAACTATTATGGACGAAATTATGGTTGCCACTGTATAGGTCCAGGGAGGGCTGAAAGACAGAGCTTAGAGAATTCATTCCCCTGGCCAAAGGCTCCTGTGTATATTCAGCTATAACATGCAGAGCCCATGGCTCAGCGCCATCTACGTGTTCGTATTTCTGCTCAAGTAGGTGGAGGCAGCAGCAGACATGCCTTGTCCTTTGTACTTACCTTGCCAACAGGAATCAACACTGCGGAATGAGCTTTTCTTAAGTCTCTACGCTGCATACAAGCCAGTGCCACAAGTCAGGACACATGGACGCTTTAAAAAACCTTCATGCTACAAGTTTCAATTACATCTCCAGCCCCAGAATTTCTGGAGGAAGAGACAAAATATTTGTATTAACT
Source organism: Chroicocephalus ridibundus (assembly GCF_963924245.1). Lineage (NCBI taxonomy): Eukaryota > Metazoa > Chordata > Aves > Charadriiformes > Laridae > Chroicocephalus > Chroicocephalus ridibundus. The sequence continues at coordinate 64,173,654 of NC_086285.1, read as the reverse complement.
ACACAGTCTATTTAATTTTCCCACACATGTTTACTCTCTAAAGAAAGAGGGGTACTATTTTTTCTACTTCCGACAATATATTTGTAGAGTCAAACATCCTAATCTCTTTAGCTTTCCTTGGGAAAAAGGTGTATACATCAGTTTCCCCAGCAACTCTACTGCAAGGAACATAGTTTGACCATGTAAACTAAAATAAAAGATAAAACTAGCATCAACTCAAATAGGCATAAGCCAAAACTTAAATACCTAAGCATACAAAATTTCCTTTGATTACATGATTATTTTTTTTTTTATTTTAATCCTTTGCTATTCTGGAAATAGCACAACGAAGAAGTAATCTCCATAGTGCATTGTTTTGCATTCCTAAAGAAAATATTTCTGGGTTTGTTTCCTGTAAGAAAAAAAAATCTATTACGGATAAGGGCAGAATACAAGGAATACTATGACTCAGGCAGCAATACAGCAGCCAGTGATGTGCTTGCCTTCTTAATAGAAATATCAAGAACATAACAGTCAAGCATGCTCTAAATCTATAACTATGCATGTTGCCTCATTGCATTTGCTGCATGACCTTGTCTCTCCTTGACACATCTCAGCACTCAAATCAATGATGATAGACATGAAGGCCTTGTGGATTCTCCTGAGTTCACACATTTTACGTAATATTTTTGATTACCTAATTACAACTTAATCTCATATAAAAGAACATTTAAGGATATTCCCCTTTCTATTTCTCTGTTTTCATATTTTTGTCACCTGTGGTGCATGTTGTATATCCCTTTCTTTACAGCCAACCACAAATTTTGCAGTCAGAATAAGGACATCCTAGGTTTTCACATAAATACCTCTGATGTACAGATTTTGATGCAGACTCCAATGAGGAGATTTTTACTTTCATTTTTAACATTTTTTCCCCAAGACTCAATTTCTTTGTGACAATTCATTCATTTATAGAAAAAGAAACAGTTATTTGCCATTTGTGGTCATGCAAATGAAGTACCTGAACTATACAGAAGGAAGAAAACAGTTTTCATTCAAACTCAGCTTTGAAAAGTATGTTTTTCTGGTTTTTTAGCCGTTTTTATGACTCCTTTTCTATAACTTACAGAGGTTTGATATTTATTTACTGCTCAATATGAAGTCTCCTTCACAACATACTAGGCAGAAATCAAGTATACTAACTAGTACTAAATGCAGATGCCTAGGCTACCAGGTAGGAATAGATACAAATGGTACAGCTGAAGCCAAAGTAATTAATTTTTTGATGGTTTTCATTTTTTGAATTGTGACACACCATTTCGTTCCTTTTATTTTCTCAGCACGCAAATTTAGTGTTATATACCTGAGGCAAAGGACAACATACCATGTAGTTAATTGTCACCACGTCAATTATGCATGAAACAAACAAAACAATTTAATTAAATTTGCAAGTTTATAGCAAATTTAGAAAAGGTGTAAGGAATCTTTCCTATCACTGAATGCTCTAGAGGGCTTGTATTTTTTAATCTTTTCCTCTCTTATGGAAATCATACATGCAAGCTATTATATTTTAGCCCATTTTCAGAAAAAAAAAAAACAAAAACAACATACAGTTAAGAGTTTGAAGCACAGCATTCGTACATGATTTATATGTAGAAACTAAGGATTACAGATTTAAGTACCTTATCCTATTCTACCTACATAACAAGGAAGGAAAGCTACACAGATGATACAATATTGAAGCAGGAAACCTGGAGAGAAAGTAAAGCCATGCAGTCAATAGCAAAACTTCTATAGACTTAAGAGGGTCCAAAAGCTTGTCTCAGAATACGTTGCTGACTTGCCACTGTCCTAAGCGTATGTTTTCCCATATCAAAGCAAGGATTTAGAATGGCCTGGAAAAGAGAGAATCTTGATGCTGAAACCCTCATTTCACATGCTTGAGTTCAGCATAATCAGAGAAGTGGCAGATGCCAAATTGAATAGCGTGGATTTAGATGCTCCTAGTACAGAGAAAACCTATTCTATGTCCCCAAAACACATGGGAAACCCACAGAAAATATATGCAACACTTTGCACAAAATGGACAATTTTACTTCCTGATCCTGCAAATTGTGCCTAACTTAATGCTTATGAATATTCCCATTTAAGTCATTTGGATTATTTACATGCATTAAATTAAGCACATATATAACTGTTTTTCAGATAAAGGTCTTAATTACTTTTAAGGTATTGAACCATTTTTCTTCAGACTTGACTCAATGAGAGCTATAGATCAAGTCTAGCTAGAAGTTACTCGCATTATCTGGGTTTAGTTAACCACCAAAAATGTTTCTGACTAAGATATCAGAAGAAAATATATTCACATTCCCTCATGATTAGAAAAAGTATTTTCAAACAGTCATTTAACACATATTTATCAAGTTATAACTGTTCAGATAAGACTGTCTTTTATACAAGGTAGGAAATGGGTTTCAGAAATGTATACCTCAAAGTAAATACAGAAGTCATTCGTTCCTTCTTTATTCCGTCAGGATGCATAGCTAAATAGGACATTATTATTTTTAAAGTAATATCCTCTTTGCATCTGAAGAAGGCATAGAGAATTTTAAGATAGGTGACTAGGAAAAATTCCTATGCAGATATTAATAACTGGAGGAATGACAGCAGAAGAAATGAGTACGGTAAGAATTTAAGAAAATGTTGGTATTCCAAATGTAAATATAATAACATAACAGGAAAAAATCCCACCACTTTGAGATGCTTTCTATACTCTCTATGCATTATATAAGTAAAATAATACATAAATGCAACATTCTCCTGTTGTCTCTGATCTTTTGAAAATTGAACATTTCCACTATTAAAATTAAGCATCATAGCAACATGAAAACATGAACATAAGAAGTACTGAATCCCGTTAATTCTGAGATGACTTTGGTCAGTTCCCTTATGCAGCTCAAAGGGGCAACTGATTTTTTTCTGCACATCTCCATCCAAATCGGAGTGCTCACATGGGTTTAGCCACGGATTCAACTCCCAGCAGAGACCGAAGAAAAGGGGCACTGGCTTCCTGTTTTATTAGAAGGGCTGGTGTGATTACGCTGCATACAACAACATACACTGGAGATGCAGTCCCCGAGTACTTCTGTAAGGTAACAAGCTGACTGTCACCACACCCACTCTGTTCTTCTTCAGGTTTTAATTTTGTGCCTATTTTCTGTTAAAGTGCCTTGAACATACCTATTTCAGTTCAGATGGTTTTCAGAACTCCCGCAACTTTTACACCCGTTTCCACAATTTATTTCTACAACACAGAAGACACAGGTTGATAAGTAAAAGGCAAGTACTATGTTTGAGGAAAAGAGAATTAAACTACTAATGGGTTACTTTTCAAAGGCTATACGTATTCTGAAAATTTCTAAAATAAAAAGCCCTGCAAGTCTATATTTTCCTCACAAGTGCTGACAGCACACGTCAGGCTCCTGACTCCTAATGTGGCTCAGTGAATAAGGGTTCTGGTAACATTCAGCTCTGCCGTCAGTGCAGTACTGGGCATAAAGTTCAGCTACGAACTGTGAGATGTGTATTAAAAGTCCTGTACAACTTTATCAGATAACTTAGTTACATTGATCATGATGCATAAACTAAAATGAAGCTGTGAAAGAAAATCTAACAAATTGAAGGAATAACAGCGAATTTTTGTCTTACAAATTGTTCCTCATTGGAACTCTAAGAAAATCCACGTGCAGAATAGACCTTCCTAACAGTACTCTAACTATGTAACACAGCATATAATTCAATTACAACATTTTCTGTATTTTATGAGCAGGAATAAACAAACTCAGAAACCAGCAGAGCTTGTAATTAATTAAATCATATCCATTTATTTCTGAAGTGCTCCTTGTATGTACAAGAAAAATAACCCTCCCTGATGAATTAAATCCTTTTGACTTTGCTGGGATCAGGTTATTTCCCATTTGGTTTCTGTTACCTAAATCCAGGTCTAGGCATAAGTAGCAGCTTTTTTCTTTTCCCTCCCCTTTACTTAACCTCCGTTTTTTCAAGTCTATTCTGAGACAGCAGGCGAAATGTGGCCATGTCTTCAAAACCAAAAAGGATGCCTTCATCACAGGTGTATTTTCCACGTGTTGCAATTAAACTCTAATACTGAAATTAAGAATCGCGTAAAAAATTGCAGCCCTTATCTTCTGAGGAAAGCCTTGAGAGAAAACATACAACAATTCTCCTCAGTGTCCATCTGCATGTCAGTTTGCTTATGGATAAAGAGAAAAACAGTAACCTAATTCTTTCCAAAGCTTTTAAGTGCTAAACTAATCACTTAAAGTTTAAATAATAAAATATAATACAATAGTCCATGAGCTGACCTATTTTGGCTCCAGGCATGCATAGATGTTAGGGATTTTGTTAGAGTTAGCTGAGATATAATGACTATACTTCATAGCAAAGAAAGATTTAACCCAACATGCCTTTCATGATCTTAGCTAGACTTTCAGGTCTTACATAAAGAAAATCATTAATCATAAAATATAAGAAACTAATACTTTAATTCCTTTTCCACCAATCCTATGGACACATGTCCCTTGGATCATTAAATATTTTAAATCTGCATTATTCATGTACATACACATTTTGTAAGTTAAGGTGTAACATGATCTTACCCTTGAAAGTTTAGATCTATTTACACTTGCAAAATTGATGTGGGATCAAGTTGAATTGGTCACGTTAAGCATAATTAAGAAGCTGGTGTAAATAGCACAAGGACGCTCATTTACCTGACTCTACTTTGTGCTCTGAAGGGATATGTTACAGTCTTAATTACAATGGCTCATTTCCCCCGGGGCCCTCTGCTTTTGACAAGAGTTTGAGAGGACAGAATTTTTCTCCAATTTGAAATGTAACAAATGCACCAAAGTATGTCTTAAAAGTTTATTGAGCTATAATGGCCATCCTGCTACTCTTTACAGTTGGAAGCAATGTGTTGAGTGAAACAGCTGACTGGACAGTGGGTATTCATGACAATGCACGTGGATGAACCTGTTCTTACATCACCTCAGCAAATTGAGAGTAGAAAAATTAAAAATTTCAAAAGCCGTTCTATAATCTGCATTAGGTCTTAAGTAGAATGACACACAAAAAATCATGACCCAAGATAGAAAAGCACATACTTCGTATATTTGACAGGCAAGGGCAGTTAATCATTGTGAGCTATAAAGAGGGCACGTACATTAAAAAACTTTGTTTTCCAAATATGCTAGTTAGCAAGAACATGCAATACATCAGAGTTTTTTGAGTCTGGATTGCCTACGCACACTGCTTTCTACTAAATCACAGTGGGCAAGAATTTTGCTTTTAATTCTGTTACAAATAAAAGGCTAAATTATAGCATTCCCCTGACTTCAGTGGAAGTTTACAAAGTTTACAGGAAGTTCCATTAGAATTCTGTCATTGTACAGACAGAGATATTATTAAAAGGAACAAACAGAGCAGGGGATTTCAGCCTCAACATTTCTCCCACAAACAAGAAAGGAGGGGCTTGACTGAATTTCTCTGGAAGCCAGATCGGGTTCGGTGCTGGTTACTGCACTGTCCAAGACTGTGTGCTCACAGACAGCTTAATAAGCCTGTGGTACCCTGAACTCTGCACTATATTCTTCCCTAAAACCCCTCATGTTTTCCAGTAAAAATCCTGAGGACACAGGATTATCAGCAGGGGAACACTGTCCACAATATGCTACCTTCATCCAAATTCATGCTGTAGCAAGATTCCCTTCTGCTTTTTGCTATACTTTAGAAGCAGATTTCACCCCAAACAACAATTCAGAATTTTACATCTTTGTTTTCTGCTCACATATTTTTTTTTTTAAAATAGAAACACATTCAATAATGAGAAATATTTGGGAAATTAAATGAGAAAGAATCCAAAAAATGAACCAAGCAAACCAAAAAAACACCAAGTACAGCATCATGTTTCCATGCACTGTAGTCACTTGCAAATTAAAGAGTAATCTCTCATCAACTGCTCTTACATTTCCCCTAAACACATGTGAGTGCACTATGGAACACATGGCAAATCACTAAGTCTCTTTATGATTCAGCTATAGTGGTATCACAATAACAAAACTTTCTATCCCTGAAATAATATACTGTATAACTGAGAGAGGAGGCTTAAATATGTCTGGATAAAAAAAGTAATATGCCAGGCTTAAAATACGATATTGTATACTACTTATCAAGCAGCTAAAGAGGGCTTATAGAGAAGAATGATGGATGTAATTTTCTTTTTGAAAAAAGTTATAAGCAAAAGAACTGAATTTAATCTAATATCACTACTAAAGCTTGCCATAATCTTATGGAGCATTTGGACAGTACCTAGGGCCAAAGAGATGATCCTGAATTAGCATAGTATACAAATCAGCTTTTCGATTTTTATCAGATTATCTGCATTACTGGCTAATGCTGATGCATTCTGCAACATGCAATAAACACTTCTAAGCATCATATTTCCAAAGTGTAAAATATCTTCAAAACAGATCTTAATTGTTTTAGCAAGATAAAGTATGTTACTTATGCATGAATAATATTATCAGAATCCTATTAAATCTCTTCATCTATTATCTCTAATGCTACTTAAAAGAGAAGTTAATAGAGTAATTCATTCTCATACCATGACCTTGGTCACTAGAACATGATGTTTCATATTCATTATGCTGAGCTAAGTGAGGGCTCTGTTATAATATCACTTAATTTATATTCTGAATAATGCTCTGGGGACAAGTTGCGCTTGTGCATTAGGGTTCTATCTAAATCACAATATTTGAAGACAAGGGGAGAGTGCAGATAACTATTAAACAATACGTTTGTTAACATAAACCATGGTTACAGACTCTGAACATGAGACCATGGGAATTAAAAGTTAAACAGCACAGTAGTTTTCCTAGAAATATTCAGCTTGTCTTAAAAAAAAAAAAAAAAAAAAAAAAAAAAAAAAAGCAACCCTAATATTGCATGGTCAATCTATATTTTTGTTATATTGGTAGATTCTTCTAGAGAGTACTATTTATTATGCTACAGTTGAGAAAGAGATGCAACTTCCTCCCTCCCCCCGACATATATTTTTCCCCCCATAATTTTAAAGATTAGCAAATAACCGATGGTTTTCTATATTTTGGGTTTCTCTTCAAGGAAAAGTCCAACACAGTTATCAAATCAATGAGAAAACATTACCTGTTTCCTAGTTTTCTGCTAGGAAATATAATTTCTTTTCCTTCTACTTTCATAATTAATATAAGTTGATGAATTAAAATCTATAAAAAGAAAATAATTGTTACCATTCTAGAGTGCAAAAATCCCGACTTCCCATGTGAATCATCAGGTTTTGCAGGAAACCTTTAATACCTTCAATCTTTAATATTACAGAATCCACAGACTACTTGACATACTGAAGTAAACTGTTTAGATGAAAGCATCATAATAAGGCTACACATTTATTGTTGCCCAACAGCTTCCAGAAGTGGATTTGTCTCTCCAGTTAAGAAAATGAAAACAAAAAATCCCTTCTGCAGTTCTGAAGTTCAACTTGGGACATGAAAGCTAAACTGGCACATTACCTTTTTCATTCGTATTCAAATATTAATAGAGGACTTGCAAGCCACGTTACTTAACGAGCACTATCTGTTTTCTTCAGTGGGTAAGTATGTGACTGCAATAATTGATTCATTCTATTGCAGTTAGGCAACTAAATTCAATGTCAGTTTTAAGAAAAGAGTCATTCCATGGTGATTTTACATAAAATCACATTAATAACTCTTATTTATACCAACATGAGATATAGATAAGTTTCCTGCTGAACACAGAACAAATTCAAGAAAATAAAACTTACAACTTCACGAAGCTGTTTTTCAAACAAGAATTGTACTTCCCACATCTCTCTCAGCCTTTTTGGAGCCATATAGATGCATCCTATATTTTACCCACATAAAGTAAACACAGCTTTGGTGTACAAGGTTAACAATGCAGAAGTTTTCAGTTAAGATCAATCAGAATTATATCTTCTTCTTCAATTTATATCTTCTTCTCCTTCACCCTGACCGTAAAACAAAATGGCACAGAAATTCCTATCACTACTTAAGACCTCTAAATTGAATGCTTTCCAAAGGCCGTGGTAGATAATAACGCACAACACATGAAGTCTGTGCAGATCTGGGCCTTGATAGCCTAACTAAGGAACACAGAGTAATTTGTGATGCTTTGAGATGTCTCCGGCTCGGGTGTCCTCCCAGCTCTCCTACCCCATCCTACAGATGATGGTCGTCAGCGCTCTCGCTGTGCAATATGTCAAACCCTTCAACCCACAGTCTCACAGACGCTTTAATGGTACCTTGTGAAGGTGGGTCTGTGCCAGTATTCCAAATCATGAAGAGCTGTAGCTAAAGGCACAGACCTGATACATCTGACACAAATGCTACAGAGGCAGGAATATCCAGACAGACCTGAAATCTAGACTTCTAAGTAACAGCTTTATTTCCTAGAGATCCTCCTGTCATAGCAGAATTGTCCCCCTATGATATGCTCAGAGATGGTGGGCACAGTCAGCAGAGCAGAGAATCATATGTTTCTACCTATTACTATGTACACACATTAGCCTCAGTGGTATCTCATATCTCAATTCAGCACGCTATGGTAATTGTATGAATAGTGCTAGAAACAGCACTGGAAGGATAATGAATGATTTTGGCAGCTCTGAAGTGAAAGGTAACAGAATACGTAGGATCTGTATGTCTCTGACTGATACATTATGATATATTACAATGCTGCTGACATGTCAAAAGACGTGATTTAGTAGTCACCGGTTATTTCAATTTACTCTTTTTGCGTTTTTAATTAGTAAATGAGTCCCTCATGGTCAAATGATTAATTGCACAATAATTCACTGCAGTACCTTCTTTTCCTGTTTGAGTGGAGCACGCAGTATATAGAGAAACCGTTTGGAATACAGACTGACATTATAAATTATAGCAATGTGTTCACACTGCTTTAGTCAAGGTTGTGTCAGCACTCCCGTTAAGAACTCCTGTTTTCAGGTTAGTTAAAATTAGGTAGAAAAAGTTCATTCTAGCATGCAGGAATTCAACCAGGGAATGAACACCTTCCATTCATAAACCTGTAGATGTGTGTACATAAGGAGAGGGCGAGAGAAAGTGAAGGAAGCAGGCAGTGTAGAGGTTGTTAAGGGGTAGGAGGGAGAGGGCAGGAAAAAAAAAACCAGATGCTAATTGTTGTATGTGATCATAAAGTAATAATGGTACCTTTTAATTTTTATTTCTTCTCATGAAGACATCCCAAAAGATAATTGCAAATTGTATCATTACACCTGACAGAGGTGTGAAACACCTTTTATAATGCCACTCAAAGCCACAGAGTGAGGAACAGAGCCCAGTTTTCCTTCCAAGTCCTGTCCACACTGTCCTCCCTAAGACACTGCACAAATATTAAATTTTCCTTATAGATAGATATAGACAGATAGATAAAAGACTCACTTTGACAAACTTTCAACATGGTATATGGACAGTGGTCTTCCAGTGATTAATGATGGGACTTACACTTTTGGTTACAACTAAGACAAGCAGAAAACAGAAAAATCACCTTACATTCCTAACAGGCTAGGTATGAAGTACATCAAGGCTGGAAACCGCATAGCTGGCGGTGGTGTGGTTCCATCAGTAAGTCTTCTTTTACTTGAAGGTGTTTTAAGCTAATCTATTTTACTTTCAGTTGACAAAGATTAGCAGGTCAGGTGTACTCATGGCAGTGCTGCTCCTCAGCTGAGGATGTGACAGGTCCTGAACAGCTCCCGGTTGAATGAGGTTTGTCTCCTGGATCAAGATATGTGAGCACTTGCTAATGTTTGTCAGGCAAAATAATCCAGTCTATCACAAATGGTTTAATTCAGTGCGAAAAATAAACTGATTTTACATTAAGAAATTTGGAAAGTGCTAAACTTAGATTCTCTGCAGAGAATTAAGATGACAATAGAGTGTATTCAGGGTTCATAACCTTCTTACACGTGCGTGTTTAACATTCACTCAATTATGTGCACATGTAAGACAACGCTAAAGAAAATACATGTTCACAGTCTTGCCAAATGGTAACAATTGATCAGAATTACATGCTGGACAGTTTAGATCAGTCAAATTAGATGTATTGAATAGGATGGTGCTAGCAGTAGTACAATCCATGACACTAATAACTGAAAGATCACGTGATTCATTGGACAAAACTATTTTGATATCAATTTTGGGATCTCACACATATTAAGTTGGTGAGAGGCAGGTTCCTACACCCCTGTACATATAGAAGAGGGACAACATAGAAAAAACTGCCTGGAGTTATCAAGTATTACACATTACTATTTCCATAAGATAACACGCTCATTCAGTGAAATACATCTTTATGAATCATGAAGATGTGGTCTTTGGAAGAATAGAGAACTGCGAAACCTAGAATAATAGTTTTCTTGAAGTCATAAAGCTGTCAAAAACATAGGAAGTGGGTAATTTACAGCATCTTAAACATTTGCCCCAATACACTTATTCCTCTATCCTTTCCTCCAGCTGACAACCTCTTTCTAGTTATTGTACAGAGAATGCAGTCTTCCTGAACTTAAGTGCTCTGAAACTGCACCTTACTTGTTTACATTATATGACACATATTCATGGTATCTGATTTGCTTAAAGCCACACAGCTGCAAAACCATGCTCTGATGTCACGGGATAGCCATCCTTTTGTGGTTACCGTGAGACTGAAAAGGATAAATCTCTTACTGACCCAGCTGGTTCCTTCTTGTCATGTTCTTGCAGCCAAATTAATACATCCAACACTCTCAATTCTTGCTGTCCTGAGCTTCCCTACGCTTTCAGAGCTTCAGATTATAGGTATGCATTATAAGAATGACAGATTTGGGTCTGAAAATAGGATGGAAATTTTGAAGCCTGGAGACAGAACAGAAAGAAAAGTCAAATGAAAAAAGTGGGGTGAGGATGAAAAAGGCGGAGCAGTGGAGTAAACTTTCAAGAAGACAGGGTAGTAGCATTCCATGCAACTCCAGGGAATGAAAGCTGAGAAATTAATAGTAGTTTTATGCAACTCCTGAGCCTTATTCAATCTACAAAGGATCTGTCAGATCAAATTTACAGTCATAAATGTGAATTTCTAGAAATTATAGTTGATGGAAATAAATCATGAAACAATTTAATTTACTTTATTATTATTTTGCTTTTGTGATGGTTATATATTCTAAAGAGCAATTGGAGTTTTGGCCAGCACTCTTAGCTTTATTTATAGATTGAAATAAATAAACTTACTTACGTGAAGAAGTTTTATGATCCCCCAAAATAATAGGAAATGTTACCTTAGGGAAACTGTGCATGCGAGCACATATAAATGGAAATGGTACATGCAAGCCCACTCCATCACCAAGACATGTCCTAACTGTGGAAGAGATCTTCTCTCCTGCCCAGGAGTTGCATCAGTCACTAAGCCAGGCACTTTCCCATGTGAAATAGAGACAGGGCTGCAAAATTAACAGGTCAGTCTTGAATTTTATTTTTCCAAGTGTAAAACTCCTAGACCAGAGGCCTGCATTCAAAGTGAGCTGGGTAAAACTTGCAAAGCTGTATCATACTCAAAATGACAATTTCAGTATTGTTGATGCCAAGTCAGGGCATGCTTCAACACTTTCTTGTTCAGTCAATGCAAATCCCAGGCAAACCAATATTAGTCCAAGAAGCTTTGCCCTAAATCTTCTAAGAAAATGTACATACAGCCATATTCACACCAGAAAAATTTTTAACATTCATCGCAACACCCTCAGTACAAAGAATGAGATCTTTAAGTCCCACCTAATGTCAATGTAAAACAATTACGCTTCCTTTATGTATGTACATCTAACACTGCAAGACCTCCATACAGCTGTTTAGACCCTAAAATAATGTCCCTGAATTGAGGTTGCTTTGCCATCCAACTGCCTTACCTGGCATTTGTGTGAGAAAGCAAAGCTATTAAAAGCTTATCTGGCTAAATCTTTAATCCAACTGTGATCCGTACAATTAGCTCTTCTAAAAATTTGGTGACTATGTTATAATTCAGCAAATTCAAAAGTGCTTGAACAAGCAATAATTATAAGCACAAGAGTGACACTTCAGAATTTAACTTCAAGCCTGCGCATCATCTCATTAAGACCATTTTAGTGTCTTGTATTGGTGTCAAAATTCAACGGCCATTTAGAAAAGCTGTTAAGCATGCCTTTAATTCATATCATTTTTTTCATTGCATTGGTGACAGCTCTTAAGGTTTTACCAAATTTCTATACCGATTGAATTATGAATAAATTCAGTGAAGCATTTAAGCACACACGTAAATCCGAATGTTAGTAACTGCCTTACTTGATCAGTCCAAAACAAGAAAGTACGTTACGGCCTGAGCTTTTCTGAGTTACACACTGTTATAAGAAAAAAACCCAAATAAACAAACAAAAAAAAACACCCACAATTTTTTCCTCCACTTTCTCTTAAAGAACTGTATCTTTACATTGTGTTCAGTAATTGCAGTTCAGCAGCTCTATCCAGTTGAGAGGCAACAGCAATACGTGTTTCTCTTACCATCTTTTAGAAAAGATGAAAAATAGGCAGAATGACTAAAGAGCAGTCTTACAGTAGTACTTAGAGGGAAAAACTAAAAATACAGATTTAGTGAAAGAAAAGGAAAAAAAAAATAGATATT